>NC_090757.1:12120766-12143266 GCF_036898095.1 Palaemon carinicauda
TAATATTAATAATAACAATAATAATAATAGTAATAATAATAATAATAATGACAATAATAATAATAATAATAATAATAATAATAATAATAATAATAATAATAACAATAATAATAATAATATTAATAATAACAATAATAATAATAATTATAATAATAATAATAATAATAATAATAATTAGATTCTATTTCTCCTGATCATTTACAACAGTAAACAAAATTCCACAAACGTAAAAAGCCATTTCTCTGCTGTGACAAATTCGCCAAAACCACTTAAGACGATAAAATCTTTCTCATTACGAGAAACAAATTGACTTTCAAGAACATAACTTTAATCGGGTTTTGTTGTGTCCAAAAATCCTCAATAATTTGTTGTGCTTTTTAACAACAAATGTACACTTTAAAGTAACACTTAAATTGTAAAATATATTGAGTGAAGAGTCGAAATGAGTCGATAAAAAAGTTAGATTCATTACAGTAAATCTTAAGAAATTATTATTATTATTACTATTATATATATATATATATATATATGTATATATATATATATATATACATATATATATATATATATTTATATATATTATATATATATATATATATATATATTTATACATATATATAGTATATACATTATTATTATTAATTATTATCATTATTATTATTATTATTATTATTATTTGCTAAGCTAAAACCCTAATTGGTAAAGCAGGACGCTATCAGCCAAGAGCTCCAACAGGGAAAAATACTCCAATGAGGAAAGGAAATAAAGACATAAGCTATATAAGAAGTGATGAATATAGAATATAAAATATCTTAAGATCGGTAACAACGTTAAAATAGAATGTCATATATAAACTATGAAGAGAGATTTATTTCAGCTTCTGCTTAACATAAAAACAATCACTCAAGTTTGAACTTCTGAAGTTCCACCGATTCAACTGCCCAGTTGGGAAGATCATTCCATAATCTGGTCATGATAGGAATGAAACTTCTAGAATGCTGTATAGTAATGGGACTTATGAGGAAAAAGGCAAAACTGTTAGAACTAACTGCATATTACTTATGAAAAATCTTATACATTTAAATAAACATCCGTAAAAGGAATGATGAAAAATAAGGATTATGGATTAAGGTAGTAAAATCTCACAAGGGGAATAATAAAGATACAGAAAAGAGGAAATAGGAAACTAACTGAAAGAATGATTCGACCTGTGGAATCTTTATCAATTAAAAAAATTGCAAAATACAATTGGATGAAAATATACAAATATCAAGTTCTAGGTTCGATCCCACTACTAGGTGAAGACTAATTTAAATAATTCCTAAGTTATTGGGTATTTCAATATCCAAACTAGAGTGGCACTCAGTAGAGCGCAGACCTCCGCCGTTACAGCTTATTTCTCTACCTTGACCTTGATCTTTGACCTTAACATGTATTAATTGGTATGTTTTTTCATACACTCAAATATGAACCAAATGTGAAGTCTGTGTCAACGAAGTCCAAACTTATGGTTGATTACGTGAAATGGACATTTTTCTTAATCGTGACCTAGACTTCTGACCTGTAACTTTCAAAATTTAATCATTTCTAACTTTTTTCATAACAGTTAATCTATGCAAGTTTTATACACACATACACACACACACACAGAAACAAACACACAAACTGGGGTGAAAACATATCAGACTTCCAACTTCGATGGCGGAGGTATTCAAGATCTAGATTCAATTCCACTTCAAGTTCAAGACTAATTTAAATAATCCCCAAGTTATTGGGTGTTTTCATATCCAAAAAAAAGTTGAGTTAAGTAAAAACGATTGGAAGCTTAATCTAAATCTATATAAAAAGATATGAATATGCGAGATTAGACGACGAGGCGGGGAGATGCTGATTTGGCAAGAGGCCAAGTTAGTTGTTGCAATTCACCAAGAGTCATTTCTGGGATGTGTTTGTGTGTGTGTGAGAGAGAGAGAGAGAGAGAGAGAGAGAGAGAGAGACTTTACATCATAACTTTATTATATTCCTGGATGAGTTTTAGGTGTTTATGTTATAATGAAGTGTCTGAGAGAGAGAGAGAGAGAGAGAGAGAGAGAGAGACTTTACATCATAACTTTATCATATTCCTGGATGAGTTTTAGGTGTTAATGTAATAATGAAGTGTCTGAGAGAGAGAGAGAGAGAGAGAGAGAGAGAGAGACCTTACATCATAACTTTATTATATTCCTGGATGAGTTTTAGGTGTTAATGTTATAATGAAGTGTCTGAGAGAGAGAGAGAGAGAGAGAGAGAGAGAGAGACTTTACATCGAAACTTTATGATATTCCTGGATGAGTTTTAGGTGTTAATGTTATGATGAAGTGTCTGAGAGAGAGAGAGAGAGAGAGAGAGAGAGACTTTACATCATAACTTTATCATATTCCTGGATGAGTTTTAGGTGTTAATGTTATAATGAAGTGTCTGAGAGAGAGAGAGAGAGAGAGAGAGAGAGAGAGACCTTACATCATAACTTTATTATATTATTGGAAGAATTTCTAGTGTTAATGTTATTATGAAGTCACAGAGAGAGAGAGAGAGAGAGAGAGAGAGAGAGAGAGTTGATATAAGTTTGTCAGTAGAATATTTTTTTTTTATTTTGAATGCAAGTCATGATAAAAATAAAATTGACTCGATAATGACATTACTGGTTCTAGGAAAACGTATTTCAAATAAAATTATTACAAACTCAAGTCCTTATATTACCCAGCCTTTGAAAGTCCTCGATATCAGCAGATTGTGATTATTGCATAACAAGAAGACAGTCGAATTTTATATCTATCTATATATATATATATATATATATATATTTATATATATATATATATATATATATACAGTATATATATATAAATACACACACACACACACACACACATACATATATATATATATATATATACACAAAAAGACAGTCGAATGATTTTATTTTATATATATATATATATATATATACAAGACAGTCGAATGATTTTATTATATATATATATATATATATATATAAATTATACACAAGAAGATTATCGAATTGTTTTATTTTTTGAAGCGTTTGAGAAAACCTTTCAAACAAATCAAAAAGATTTTCAAACAACCAGAAAATATATTTGAACTAGAAAAGCACTTTGAGAGTGCAGACCTCCACCACGGCACTTCATCTCTCGAAACCAGCGTGCCTTTGCCAGGATCAATTAATCCTTTCCAGCTTTTTACATAACAGTTTAAAATCCCTGAAAGTTTCATTACTTTACGATTAAAATTGTGGCCGTATGGTTGATGACCGGAATTTGACCCTTTGTTTGACCTTAACCTTCGACTCGACCTTAATCTTAGACCTTAACATGTAGTAATTGGCCAGGATTTTCATACATTCCAATATGAACCAACTTTGAAGTCTTTGTGTGACAACGATGTCCAAACTTATGGCAGATATCGTGAATTGGACATTTTGCTTGACCCTGAGCTTGACCTTCCAAAATTTAATAATTTACAGGCTTTACGTAACATTTAATATATGCAAGTTTCATTACTCTTCGAATAAAATTGTGGCCAGGAAACTGTCCCCAAACAAACACAAACAGCGGGTAAAGTACAACCTCCTTCTAACTTCGTTGGCGGAGGTAATTATTAATATCATTTAACGATTATAGTGAAGATATTAGTAACAGTAGAAGAAAATTTGATAAAAGGAGAAAGACACGAAGTCATTTACAATACTCAGTATTCTATTTAGGAGTTCCAAAGAGGATTTTCTTCTACCCTAGCGCGCGTTTTCGAAGATTCTACCCTTCCTTTGGAAAATCAGTAATCTGAAGACAGAGGTTCTCTTCCAAGATAAACAACAATGGGGACATCCGCATGAGACAATGGCTTTAATCCCCCCCCACCCCTCCCCCCACCTTTAACCTCGCCCAACTTAGGGTCACACGTACACCGTGACAGGGGGTGGGTAGAGGGGTGGCATCACTCTCGTGGTTCCCCCTAACATGACGCAGAAAGCCATATAACTTCCATTAAAAAAAAAAAAAAAAAAAAAAAAAAAAAAAAAAAATTGCACACTTACTCTTGCATTATATAACAATCTATTACGTACTTGCTTGCTTGCAACATTCAACTTTACCTTTTGAAACCATCTATTATGTACGCAGTTGCTTACACGCTCTTTGCCCTTAACTTTAAATAAGTATTTTACGTACGTACTGCTTGTACGCGTTTTACCCTTAATTTAAACAAATCTTTCACGAACGTATTTGCTTGCGAACTTTGACACTTCACTTTGAACAAACCTTTTACGTACGCATTTGCTTGCAAGCGTTTTACCCTTAACTTTGAACAAACCTTTTACGTACGTATTTGCTTGCAAGCCTTTTACCCTTAACTTTGAACAAACTTTTACGTACGTATCTGCCTGCAAGCCTTTTACCCTTAACCTTGAACAAACCTTTTACGTACGTATTTGCTTGCAATCTTTTTACCCTTAACTTTGAACAAACTTTTACGTACGTATCTGCTTGCAAGCCTTTTACCCTTAACCTTGAACAAACCTTTTACGTACGTATTTGCTTGCACGCCTTTTACCCTTAACTTTGAACAAACTTTTACGTACGTATCTGCTTGCAAGCCTTTTACCCTTAACCTTGAACAAACCTTTTACGTACGTATTTGCTTGCACGCCTTTTACCCTTAACCTTGAACAAACCTTTTACGTACGTATTTGCTTGCACGCCTTTTACCCTTAACTTTATAGACAAATTATTTTTGATAAATAAAAAAATAATAAATTGCTGTATCCCGAATGTTTCTGAAAATCATATTAACAGGAATAAATTGCTCCTTATCTACCCCCCCCCCTTTTTTTTTTAGCGAATTGGTTTTCTCATTTTTCCAGAAACCAATCTTGAAAATGTTTGGAACTATTATCATATACTAGTGTGGGCGATCCGTCAAAAATGATGGCTAAATATTTGGATAGATATGTACACACGCACCCCTTCCCACCGAGGTATGCCTACTCACTCTCCCCTCTATCCGAGGGACGGAAAAAAATATAAATTATATGTATATATGTTTATGTGTGTATATATATATATATATATATATGTATATATACATACATATATATATATATATATATATATACATATATATATATATATATATATATATTTATATATAGCCAGGCACTTGTTCTTTACTATATAGGGGAGATATACGAAAAATATTCATGTAATTGCAAAATTCAGATCATTTCGTAATTTTTGTGTTAAGACTATCAAGATGACTTACCAAACCAAGTAGGAAAAAGAACATTATTCTAACTTGAACTTTTCCCAAACAAAATTAGTCTCTGATAACTATATAAAAATCTATTATATTCTAAGTAGTAATTACATTATGGTAGAAGGGTGAGCAACCAAATGGAACTAAAACATTATTCTAACCTGACCTTTTATGAAACATTATTAGTATCTTTAATGTTTATTGAAAAAATTAATTCTAAGTACTAATTACTATGGGGAACTATACGGTAAAAGGGTGAACATATGACTTTTTTTTCCAATTTCTGGAAACATTAAAAAAAAGTAGGGCTAATGAAAGCTTTAGTAACACCAAGACCTAGATATAAACTATCTAAAAGATTTTGAGAGAGAGAGAGAGAGAGAGAGAGGAGAGAGAGAGAGAGAGAGAGAGAACGTCCCTGCTTGGCAATTCATTGGATGGGATTTTGAGACCGGCTAAAGCTCTACAGTGTTTTGTAACACAACTCAATCAATTTAGGTACAAATAAAACCTTGATTTGATTAAAAGAGATTTCCCTACAATGAGGTGCTGGGAGCTGGCAGGCCATTCAGTGCCCAGATGCAACTGGGGTGGTTAAAGAGGTTGGACAGTAACATGGAAGATGGATTAAAAGTGAGTGTAGCCAATGCCTAAAGCTCAAGGCGCGAGGTGCACTAATGACATTAACTTCTCATATGATAATGTTTAATCAGAATAGTGAAAAGCCCAAAAATGAGGTTGCTGTTGGTGGATCTTTGGATAAAAAAAAGGTTATTGGCTGTTGAAACCAACCCCCTCCCACTAAAAGAAGGCTTAATGGTAACTCATGAGCGACTGATTGATTGATTGATTTTAGGGTTTCTAGCATGAGCGACAGAAGTAATGGACGAGACAATATCTACAGACCGATCACAAATATACCTGATCAGTGCCCAACCTAGGACCAGGGAGGGCCAGGCAATGGGTACTAATGCCTAACATATCGATATAAAGGCTCCTAATAACTTCCTATCCCTAACTCAGAGAGACGGCGATGTTGTGAACACTATCGCAAACTTTTCGAGCAAGCGAGAAATCTTGATTAACGATTAGTTTCATGGGAAGGCTGGGGTTCGAGTCCTATTCAAACTCGTTACTTTCTTTAGTCGCTGCAACCTCAACATTCTTGTGAGATAAGGATGGGGGATTATTTTGAGGGGGGGGGTTGCCTATAAGTCTATCTCCTGAATCATTAGCAGCCTTTGCCTGGCCCTCCTTAGTCCTAGCTTGGGTGGAGAGGGGGCTTGGGCGCTGATCATGTAATATATGGTCAGTCTCTAGGGCATTGTCCTGCTCAATAGGGCAATGTCACTGCCACTTGCCCCTGTCATTTATGAGCGGCCTTTAAACCTATAAACTATAACTAGTGTCTCTGATTAATGGAGAGCAACAAATGAAGCCTCCTCATTGGTGGAATGGGAAACTATAACTGAGCGCTGATTGGCGGACAGCACCAAATGAAGCCTCCTCATTGGTGGAAAAAACATCCTTACAACATCTGATAATCAAACATCATATTTGAGACGTGACTAATGGAGAATTTTAAAAATGACATATTGCTTTATAGAAATCAACATAGAATTCCAAATTATGAAAAAAAAACCCCAGGGGAACTAAATTAAACAAATTCCTCCTCTAAAATTAGAATTCCAAATTATAGGAAAAAAACTCTTAGACTTAGAGGAACTAATCTAAACAAATTCCTCCTTAAAAAATAGAATGCCAAATTCTGGGAATAAACTCTCAGAGGAAATAATTTAAACAAGTTCCTCCTCTAAGATTACAATTCCAAATTCTGGAAAAAAAAACTCTTAGAGGAACTAATTTAAACAAATTCCTCCTCTAAAATTTGAAGGCCAAATTCTGGGAAAAATTCACAAAACCTCTTAAGAGGAACTAATTTCAACAACTTCCTCCTCTAAAATTAGAATTCCAAATTCTGGAAAAAAACTCTTAGAGGAACTAATTTAAACAAATTCCTCTCTAAAATTATAATTCCAAATTTCTGGAAAAAAAACTCTTAGAGGAACTAATTTCAACAACTTCTCCTCTAAAATTAGAATTCCAAATTCTGGAAAAAAAAAAAGGAAATAATTTGAACAAATTCCTCTCTAAATTATAATTTCAAATTTTGGAAAAAACGCTAAAAAACACTTTAAGAGGAACTAATTTCAACAATTTTCTCCTCTAAAATTAGAATTCCAAATTCTGGAAAAAAAAGGAAATAATTTGAACAAATTCCTCTCTAAATTTATAATTTCAAATTTTGGAAAAAACGCTAAAAAACACTTTAATAGGAACTAATTTCAACAATTTTCTCCTCTAAAATTAGAATTCCAAATTCTGGAAAAAAAGGAAATAATTTGAACAAATTCCTCTCTAAATTTATAATTTCAAATTTTGGAAAAAACGCTAAAAAACACTTTAATAGGAACTAATTTCAACAAATTTCTCCTCTAAAATTAGAATTCCAAATTCTGGAAAAAAAAGGAAATAATTTGAACAAATCCCTCTCTAAATTCATAATTTCAAATTTTGGAAAAAACGCTAAAAAACACTTTAATAGGAACTAATTTCAACAATTTTCTCCTCTAAAATTAGAATTCCAAATTCTGGAAAAAAAAAAGGAAATAATTTGAACAAATTCCTCTCTAAATTTATAATTTCAAATTTTGGAAAAAACGCTAAAAAACACTTTAATAGGAACTAATTTCAACAAATTTCTCCTCTAAAATTAGAATTCCAAATTCTGGAAAAAAAAGGAAATAATTTGAACAAATCCCTCTCTAAATTCATAATTTCAAATTTTGGAAAAAACGCTAAAAAACACTTTAATAGGAACTAATTTCAACAAATTTCTCCTCTAAAATTAGAATTCCCAATTCTGGAAAAAAAAAAAAAGGAAATAATTTGAACAAATTCCTCTCTAAATTTATAATTTCAAATTTTGGAAAAAAACGCTATAAAACACTCTAAGAGGAACTAATTTCAACAATTTTCTCCTCTAAAATTAGAATTCCAAATTCTGGAAAAAAAAAGGAAATAATTTGAACAAATTCCTCTCTAAATTTATAATTTCAAATTTTGGAAAAAACGCTAAAAAACACTTTAAGAGGAACTAATTTCAACAATTTTCTCCTCTAAAATTAGAATTCCAAATTCTGGAAAAAAAGGAAATAATTTGAACAAATTCCTCTCTAAATTTATAATTTCAAATTTTGGAAAAAACGCTAAAAAACACTTTAATAGGAACTAATTTCAACAAATTTCTCCTCTAAAATTAGAATTCCAAATTCTGGAAAAAAAAAGGAAATAATCTGAACAAATCCCTCTCTAAATTTATAATTTCAAATTCTGGAAAAAACGCTAAAAGAGGAACTACTTTAAACAAATTTCTCCTCTAAAATTAGAATTCCAAATTCTGGAAAAAAAAGGAAATAATCTGAACAAATTCCTCTCTAAATTTATAATTTCAAATTCTGGAAAAAACGCTAAACTAGGAACTACTTTAAACAAATTTCTCCTCTAAAATTAGAATTCCAAATTTTGGAGGAAAAAAAAAAGGAAATAATTTGAACAAATTCCTCTCTAAATTTATAATTTAAGATCTTGGAAAAAAACGCTAAAAGAGGAACTACTTTAAACAAATTCCTCCTCTAAAATTATAATTTCAAATTTTGAAAAAACACTTTAAGAGGAACTAATTTAAACAAATTCCTCTCTAAATTTATAATTTCAAATTCTGGAAAAAACGCTAAAAGAGGAACTACTTTCAACAAATTCCTCTCTAAAATAAGACATTGTCTCTGCCCGCGACTAAGAGCACATCTAGATTGTTCCGCTCTAATTTCTCGGATCCCGTGAATTAGTTCTTCCGCTTTTCCCCTCTGGCTCCTATTCCTTTAATGGCCATGGAAAATATGGCTCCCTCTCTCAACGGCAGAGCTATTTCTCTCTCTCTCTCTCTCTCTCTCTCTCTAGCCGCGTGGGAGAAACGCCTCACATTACAGTTAGATAATCTCTTGCTTGAGGGTACATCCAGGCACTCTCTTCAATCTGTTACCCTATTTCATTTCTTCACTGGGTCATTTTCCCTGTTGGAGC
This sequence comes from Palaemon carinicauda, assembly GCF_036898095.1. Classification (NCBI taxonomy): domain Eukaryota; kingdom Metazoa; phylum Arthropoda; class Malacostraca; order Decapoda; family Palaemonidae; genus Palaemon; species Palaemon carinicauda. Next base: position 12,130,220 of record NC_090757.1, read on the forward strand.
CCTTGGAATTATAACGTCCTGCTTTTCTACCTAGGGTTGTAGTTTGGCTAACAACAACAACAACAACAACAATAATAATAATAATAATAATAATGCAAGTACACTCATCCACAAAATTCTATGATTCTTTATTTCCTTCCCTCACTGGGCTATTTTCCCTGTTGGAGCCCATGGGCCTATAGCATCCTGCTTTTCCAACCATAGTTGCGGCTTAGCAATAATAATGATAATAATAACTGTCCTCAGCCATGTAGGCCTAGATATCATCATCATCATTATTATTATTATTATTATTATCATTATTATTATTATCATTATTATTATTATCATTATTATTATTACTGCAAATATAATAATAATAATAATAATAATAAAAGCAGAACCATAGTTTCCTTTATGGAGAAGTTTCGCACCAGGGTGAACATGTTACTACGAAGAAAAATGTCGGCGTCATCTTTCATGCCATTTTCCTTCTTCTTTATGGACCCTTTTATCTACTTCTTTGTGTTTGTTGAATCGCAGCCACCTCCCTTTTATTACCAATTTATGGGGCATCTTATTCACGTCACGTTTTGATTGTCAAATAACACACGCCTCCCAATCTGCCTCCAATCTTTTTATGGATAAGTTCTATTAACTTGTGTGTATTCAATGACTTTAATCCAACTCAGCAGTATTTATTTATAGCTTTCTATCTATATTTCTATCCATTCCTTGAGTGACACGACCATCCAATCATCATCCTGTCATTACTTCCGACAAAGAAGATGGAAGAAGGTTATGTTTCCGCCCCTGTTTGTGTTTGTAAGTGTGTGAGTGTGTTTGTTTGTGGACAGCTTCCTGGTCGCAATTTTAATAGCAGAGTAATGAAATTTGCAGGGATTAAAGTGTTATGTGAAAAACTGGAAATGATTAAATTTTGGAAGGTTAATGTCAAAGGTCAAAGTGACGGTTGAGCAAAATGTCCAATTCACGTAATCAGCTATAAGTTTGGACATCGTTGTCACAATGTCTTCAAAACTTGGTTCCTATTTGAGGGTATGAAAATCCACGCCAATTAATACATGTTAAGGTCAAGATCTAGCAAAAGGTCGAGAAATAAGCTACCGCGGCGGAGGTCTGCGTTCCACTGAGTGCTCCTCTAATTTCATTCTCCGTTTATAAGATACTTTTTTATTTAATGTCATTCGCTGATCCATATCATTCCCATTTCTTTTTGCGCAAGTTCCTTACATATCTCTATTCTGGATTACACCATATCCATTAGATCTATCATATATAAACTATGAAAACTTTAGAAAAGGAAGAGAACACTCCAAAATCAAACTATTGTTCTCTATTCTTGGGTAGTGGCATAACCTCTGCACCATGGTCTACCGCTATCTTGGGTTAGAGTTCTCTTGCTTAAGGGGACACCCGGGCACATTATTCTATCTAATTTCTCTTCCTCTTGTTTTGTTAAAATTTTTATAGTTTATATATAAATATTTATATTTAATGTTACTGTTCTTAAGATATTCTAATTTTGCTTGTTTCCTTTCCTCGCTGAGCTATTTTCCTTATTGGGGCCACTGGGCTTATAGCATCCTACTTTTCCAACTAGGGTTTTCCTTTATGGTTCATGCTTTCATTACTTTAAATTTTCTCTCAATTCTCTAAATCATTCGATTTGCTTCCGATAGATTATGCAAACCAAGCCCACAAGACTCTTCTCAATGAAGCATTAGTTAAATGACCTAATAATAGTATGTTGTTCGCTTGGATTTCAGTGGATTTATCTAATTCGTGTGAAGAAAACGTATACAATAGCATATATTCGACAGTTATATTATATAAAATTGACATAAAAAATAATTCATATACCTGTATATATACTATAGATATATATATATATATATATATATACAGTATATATATATATATATATATACAGTATATATATATATATATATATATATAATAATAATAATAATAAGAGCTGCAAATGTTTTAATAATTAAGACCCCAAACTGAAAATTACAATTTAAAAATAATTTCATAATTAACCGATTAAGAATTAAAACGACCGCAGATTTCCATGAAGAATTTAACACAAAATTACATTATCATACGAAAACATTTTCATCACAAACCTTCTGCAATTCCTTCAAGTTTGGAAAGTCAGGGGATTAGTTTCTCTCTCTCTCTCTCTCTCTCCTCTCTCTCTCTCTCTCTCTCAAAATGCACTAGGTAGATGAGATAAAAAAGGAAAAATAACTGATAAATCCTATAGACACCTTAGTACAGAAGACCATTAACTTGTAAAGGTAACTCAAGGGTCTCTCTCTCTCTCTCTCTCTCTCTCTCTCTCTCAAAATGCACTAGGTAGATGAGATAAAAAAAGGAAAAATAACTGACAAATCCTATAGACACCTTAGTACAGAAGACGTCATAAACTTGTAAGGGAAACTCAAGGGTCTCTCTCTCTCTCTCTCTCTCTCTCTCTCTCTCTCTCAAAATGCACTAGGTAGATGAGATAAAAAAAAGGAAAAATAACTGATAAATCCTATAGACACATTAGTACAGAAGACGTCATAAACTTGTAAGGGAAACTCAAGGGTCTCTCTCTCTCTCTCTCTCTCTCTCTCTCTCTCTCTCTCAAAATTATGTCTAGTCTAGTCCTTGCTTCAAAGTGGATTTGTATGGACCGTAAGATACTTAATGACATCCCACTTAAGATGTGAATTAATTGGTACATTAATTACTCACGAAAAAGGTAATGTTCTCACCGGAGATGACATGTGCCGTAGATCACAAGTTGGTTCTTTACTTTACATAATTCTTTGGTTAGAGCTTAATTTTTCAATGCTAAGTATGACTAAAGTGGTTTGTGATTTGTGTTACACGATATGATTAAGTTGTTTTGGTGAGATGGGAGTTTAATAATTACGACAATTTTGTTTGCTTAAGATAAGTGTAATGTTATATGATAAGGTGAGATGGGAGTTTAAGGATTATGACAATTTTGTTTGCTTAAGATAAGTGTAATGTTATATGATAAGGTGAGATGGGAGTTTAATGATTATGACAATTTTGTTTGCCTGAGATAAGTGTAATGTTATATGATAAAAGTTATTTTCATGTAATGGATGATTTATGATAGGATAAGTTTGTTTTGATGATATAATTGAAATATGATCTAACAAATTAGTTTTGATAAGATGAGAGACATATAAGATGAATATGTTTTGATGAGATAAAAACTATATGATATAGTAATATTGTTTTGATGAGAAAGTTGTTCTATATGAGGAAGTTGTTTTGAAGAAATAGGTGCTATGTGATAAGACAAAGCTGTCTCGATGAAATAGGCACACTAATCTACAACCCTAGTTGGAAAACAAGGATGCTATGACGTCAAGGGCTCCAACAGAGGAAAATAGCCAAGTAAGGAAAGGAAATAAGGAAACAGATAGAAAAGTGTGTCTGCGTATACCTTCAAGCAACAGAACTCTAATTCAAGAAAGTGGAAGACCATGGTACTGTGACAGGCCAAGAGTAGGTTGTGACTCAAAAGCGGGATGAAAGCAACTGAGTAACCTTTATTACAGAACATCAGTTTATATATAAACCAATTGCGGGCAAGAAGGCCATAACATATAACAGGCTGTTTCATGTTCAACCTACAACGGTTTCTGTAAGCATTTAACGGTGAGAAAAACAGACAAGTTTATCCAGGTCGTTATCAGTGCGAGGGGAGAGCGAAGATACAAAGGAGACTATATACAAAAAAGAGAAATGTCGTTACTATGTACGATCGTGTGACACACGGTTGTTACATGCCCCCCCCCCCCTAAAAATGACATACTGTATATTTCTTTGCGGCAGCCCCGAATCTGGAGTGGCTGTAGAAGTCGTTGGTTGGGGCGCAAGCCAGTGATGGATGATGGGTGGCTTTGTTGCTGCTCCGGCGCGTCACGGGATAGGCGTGTATGTTCTACTAGGTGTGTGTGTCCTATGGCATTCACCTCAGCTTCGGTTGACGTTCAATAGGTGTCTTCTTCGTCAGAAATGGAGGCGTTGATGGAGGTCTTGAAGGTCGTGGAGTGGCTGTCCATAAGGGCGTCGGCTTTGGTCATCAAGTACTTTATGGGTAAACTATTGACATCGGTTCGGGGAAAGGGCATACCCAAAGGGCACGAAGTATGTTCGCCTCACGAGGAGAGCCGTCTGCGGCAGGTTGCAGGCGAGCGATACTGGTCATTTCCCTGAGGGCGAGCGAAGCCCTTTGGTCCCCAATGGTTATTGAGAGAGCTGAGAAAGCTTTGCTATACGGGCGGCTGGTGACGGCGAGTACTGCTGCAGAAGGTATGTTCTGAGACCGTAATAGGGGGGGGAGGAGGAGCGAGTCACTCCAGGGTCCCCAATGTGACGAGCCAAGAGTAAGTTGTGACTCAAAAGTGGGATGAAAGCAACTGAGCAACTTTTATTACAGAACATCAGTTTATATATACATCAATAGCGGGCAAGAAGGCCATAACATATAACACGCTGTTTCCTGTTCAACCAACAACGGTTTCTGTTAGCATTTAACGGTGAGAAAACAGACAAGTTGATTCAGGTCGTTATCAGTGCGAGGGGAGAGCGAAGATACAAAGGAGACTATATACGAAAAAGAGAAATGTCGTTACTATGTACGATCGTGTGACACACGGTTGGTACATGGTTCCCGCCCTAAAAGTGACATACTGTACATTTCTTCGCGGCAGCCCCAAATTTGGAGTGGCTGTAAAAGTCGTTGGTTGGGGCGCGAGTGAGTGGTGGATGATGGGTGGCTTTGTCGCCGCTCTGGCTCGTCACGAGGTAGGTGTGTCTCCTACTAGGTGTGTGTGTCCTACAGCATTCATGTCAGCTTTGGTTGAAGTTGAATAGGTGTCTTCTTCGTCAGAAGTGGAGGCGTTGATGAAGGTCTATAAGGTCGTGAAGTAGCTGTCCATAAGGGCGTCGGCTTTGGTCATCAAGTCCTTTATGGGTAAACTATCGACATTGGGTATGGCAGCGCGTACAGGTTCGGGAAATGGCATACCCAAAGGGCACGAAGTAGGTTCACCTCACGAGGAGACCCGTCTGTGGCAGGTTGCAGGCGAGCGATACTGGTCATTTCCCTGAGGGCGAACGAAGCCCTTTGGTCCCCCAACGGTTGTTGAGAGAGCTGAGAAAGTTTTACTAAACGGCGGCTGGTGACGGCAAGTACTGCTGAAGAAGGTATGTTTTGAGGGTGTCATAGTAACGGTGAGGGAAGGGGGGGAAGGCAGGAAGAGCGAGTCACTCCGGGGTCACCAATGTGACGAGACAAGAGTAAGTTGGGACTCAAAAACGGAATGAAAGCAACTGAGTAACTTTTATTACAGAACATCAGTTTACATATACATTAATTGCAGGCAAAGAGGCCATAACTATAACAGGCTGTTTCCTGTTCAACAAATAACAATTTCTGTTTGCATTTAACGGTGAGACAAACAGACAAGTTGATTTAGGTCGTTATCAGTGCGAGGGGAGAGCGAAGATACAAAGGAGACTATATACAAAAAAGAGAAATGTCATTACTATGTACACCCAGCAACAAATCCGGTGTCGCCTCACCAGACCCAACTTGGATACATCATGTCCTTCTTGCCCTGAAAGGTTGAAAGGTGGCCTGACGTTACAACAACCAAGACATCGTTAGGATGGTACAAATGTGAGGAGGAGGGTAATTACCGATATGATATCGAGGCTTGGTGACATATATATATATATATATATATACAATATGATATATATATAAAATAAATATATATATATATATATATATATCATATATAATATACACAATATGATATATATATATATAATATATATATATATATATATATATATATTATATAATATACATACATATATATACATAATATATATATATATATATATATATATTATATATAATATACATACATATATATATATATATATATATATGAAAGAGATATAGAGGTCTTATCTCTTGTTCTTTTAAGAAATGCAATCGTTTTCGATAATAGTTCTCGAAATATATAATCACACCGATATATTTGCATTCCTTATTACATTTCTATGCGGAACGTCCTTAAATATTGTGGAAATGACTATTCCAATTAATATTGTTTGCATTATTCTAGCAGCTGCTCTCTCTCTCTCTCTCTCTCTCTCTCTCTCTCTCGAGTTCTAGAATAAGTTAGAATAAGAACTCTCCAAATGCTTAAACTAAATCGTTCTACCAAAGAGCAAATGGAGTATCTGCGAATGGACTAAAAAGTCTTTGAGACATCCAAAATCCTTGTAACACACACACACACACACGCTCTCTCTCTCTCTCTCTCTCTCTCTCTCTCTCTGTATATATAAATATATATATATATATATATATATATATTACCTGTATCCAATATTTTAAATCATTTGGATGTTCCCAAGGATCACACAAGACCGCTAACTACTTTGCAAGTTGGTGTTGGAATTGTATTTCTTTCGGGTGAAGATCCCATGTTCCAAAGATGTTCAATGACCATCTAAAAACAAGGTTGGAACGATATATGCCCGTTTTTCATTGCGAGTTGGAATCATTGACATTAAATGTTATCAATAGGGTATTAACATCATCATCATCACTTCATAAATGCTAATAAGCAAACCTCGTCAAGCCATACATTAAGATCACCCAGTTGCCACCTCTCCACCATCATCTTTAACCCCCACCTGGTTATATCCTTCTACCCCCATCCCCAATGTTTGAGGTCTTTCATTTGAAGGGGCTTGGGTTCAATGGAAGTAATAGGTAGAAATTTAATTATATTTGAACACGATATTGTGTTGATTTTCATCCATATATATATATATATATATATATATATATATTTATATCTATATATATCTATATCACAGTTATGATAAGATCCTTCTGGTGGAAGTTTTTTTAGTAAATGAAAAACAAAATACTAAGATGACAATATTTCATACAGTTTGTTTTCCAGGTGTTCAAAATTACATCAAAGCTATAGATAACGAAGTAAATATGCGAAAGACTGATTGAACAAATATCGAGAGTAATGGATTTCTTGAAGAGCTTACCCGGGGAACACTTTTAAGGTGTTGGACATCAGGACATGAAACGACAAATAAAATCGTAATAATACGAATGCTCAATGCGAAGGAAATATTTCCTTTTGCCTTGGGAAGAGTGAAGCCAGCTAGACTCGGACCTTTGAGCATTGAGCAATCGTCACCAGGGAAGGGGGTTCGCTTGGAATTGAGCGACTTGCCCAGATAATTTGATTGATTGATTGATTGATTGATTAGAAGATTTTTTGTCATCCTGACATCTAAGGTTATTGAGGCCGAACCAGACAATTTGAGTAAACAATGTGTTGATAGTTTAATAAATTATACCCTGCATCCTATATACCACATAATCACTATAATAATGCACCAATTAACTTTCCTTGCATGTCACTTCACATATTTTATTGTAACTATTCACTTCTGAAACAATATAGATTATGTTAACTGATGATGCATTTTAAATCTCCAACCTTAAACTAATATAATTGATATAGGTTATGATGGTGAAAATTTGATCAAATTTTCACCACCATAACATTTATATTAAAGTGCAGTTCCTAAACTCAATGTAGTCCTGAAGAAAAGTCGCGAAGTGATCCGAAACACATGTCGATACCAAACAATAAATGAAGAAAAGTAAATGTATTTCTGCTGTTACCCTGAAAACTATCTGCCGGACAATCTGTCCGAGGAGAAGCAGGTCTTCAATTTTGGACGCCGATGTCTATTCATTATATATGTATGTGTATATACATACATATATATATATATATATATATATATTTCTACCTCATACTTGGGATCGAACCCTAGCCCTTCAAATGAAAGGCCAGGTCGCTTCCAACCTAGCCAGCAGAGCGACCTGGCCTTTCATTTGAAGGGGCTTGGGTTCAATGGAAGTAAGAGGTAGAAATTTAATTATATTTGAACACGATATTATGTTGATTTTCATCCATATATATATATATATATATATATAAATATATATATAAATATATATATATATATATATATATATAATCAGATGGTCCTAGAAGTATTAACTTAAGCATCAGAAACTTGGAGCCTTACTAAAGGCCTTACAACATAAGCTGATTATAACTTAAAAGAGACAAGAAAAGAATGATGATAATAATAACAGTAAGAGACATAAATAGAGCAAAATGGATACGAGAGCAAACTAAAGTAGAAGATATTCTAACATATAAGAAAAAGGAATGGACATGGGCAGGACATATAATGAGAATGTCACACAATAGATGGACGTTAAGACATGTAGAATGTGTCCCTAAAGATTGTAAAAGAAGCAGGGGAAGGAAGAGAAGACGAACTTATAAAGTGGCATGTCTGGGGTCTTTGTTCTATAATGGACCAGTCACTGCTGATGACACACAAATGTACACACACACACACACACACACACACGCACACACATATATATATATATATATATATTTACTTACATATATATACATATATATAAATATAAATATATATAAATATATACATATATATATATATATATACATATATATATATATATATATATATAATACATATATATATCTATTTATTTATTTATATATACAGTAGATATATATATTTAAATATATATATATATATATATATACAGTACGTTTAACTGGGCTCCACAAGGCACTAGAAGAGTTGGAAGACCCAGACCTACATGGCTGAGGACTATGAAGCGTAAAGTAGGTGATGATGAATGGATATGTATCGAGTTAAAAGCTCAAGATAGGGACGACTAATGAAATCTAACAGAGACCCTTTGCATCAATAGGGGTAGGAGGAGATGATATATATATATATATATATATATGTATGTGTGTGTGTGTGTGTGTGTGTGTGTGTGTGTGGGTGTGTGTGTGAATACATAAATGACTGGTAGAACCTTAAACATATACACATAGTAATATCCATCGCCTTCGAAAAAATTTAGAAAGCAATAATTCCATTGGAAAAAGCTTGCGAATATTACATCATTATTGATTATCTAAAATTAATTCTTCAGAAAAGTACTCGTGAAATGCGTTCTTTCGAGACGTATTTTCTGTTTCGAACGGCTCTGATATCGATTCGTACCGGAAATAGGTTGTTTTAAATCCCAAACCTGAAAAAATAAGTCGAAGCCTTCGGTTATTTCAATTCTGAGTCAATGACATTAGATGTCAGGATGCCTGAAAACTTTAAATCAATCAATCAATCGGTTATTTCAATGCGGTTTGCTGAGACCGTCAATTACCCTTCGCCCAAGTTCGATCACCGAGTGCACTGCAGGTGTTATTAATAATAAAAGTAATAAATTATAGTATTAATTATCTTTTCATCTTTCTATTCAGTCTCTTAACTTTTCCTTCAAATTGCAAATCCGAGCGTTGAACGACTTCAGAGCTTTCAGACTCAAATCCATAAATCAAATCATGTAGTTTATTATTATTATCACTATTATTATCATTATCATTATTATCATTATTATGATGATGACGATGATGATGAGTTACTAGGATTTATTGAAACGAAAGAAGAGTTTTCTGCGAGTCCTATATGGCTTCGGAAGAAAATCTTCACGGATTTCCGAATGGTTTCAGATGAAATGGCCATAGACTTAGCATAGTTCTGAATGACCCTAGAACAGAATCTCTGAACGACTTCGGAAAAAAAAATCCCGTATTCCAAATGCCTTTAGAAGAAACAGCCGTAGACTTAGCATGGAGTTTTGAATGACTCCAAAACAGATTCTTCCTGGAGCTCCCTGAATGGCACCTGAAAAAAATCTTCCGGGATCTTCAAAAGTCTTCAGAAGACATAGCCGTAGACTTAGCATGGACTTCTGAATGACCCTACAACAGAATTTCTGAACGGTTTCGGAAGAAAACTTTCCGGGATTTCCAAATGCCTTCAGAAGAAATAGCCGAAGACTTAGCATGGAGTTCTGAATGAATCCAGAACAGATTCTTCCTGGACCTCCCTGTACGGCACCTGAAGAAAATTTTCAGGGATATTCAAAACACTTCAGAAGACATCGGTAGACTTTGCATAGAGTTCTGAATGACTACAGAACGGAATCTTCCCGCAGCAGTTCCGAACGACTCTGCCCCAGCTTCAAATGACTTCTGAAGACCTGATCTCTCCCTTTTTTTTCAAACTAACCATGCAGCGCAGTGAACATTGTTAATGGCTATTTTTGGAACAGGGAGCTGACTGTGAGAATTGTGTATTGCAACTACAGGATCAACAGGAGGCTCCTCGGAACACCTTCATCTACAGCTGGTTTTGGTGGTTGCTGCAGAAGTTGTCAAGCTTTGAAGAACATAATGTACGCGCCTTGAATGATCCTTTGCTTGGGGCTTTTGCAACGATGTCCTATAATCGGAGACTATGGGAAATAAGGAAATAAGAACGGAGAAAGAATGGTTCAACTAAACGGTGAGCGACATGTGGTTCTTCAACGGGATAGTCCCAAAATTCGCTATTGAAGAAAGGACATATCCAGAAAGTATTGGTAAATATATTGTGTTGCTCGTCGTTTACTTTAGCGTGATGACGAATGCGGAGAAAATTTATTGCATTCCTGATCTACCCATGTACCCGGTGGACAAAGACATGGATCCCATAGATTTCTCTACGGAATCTGACGAACTGGGGAAACTGAGTAACTACGAAAGAATACGATGAAATCTTGAAGGAAATTGACCAACTGAGGAAAGCGGAAGATGAAATATCAAAGGAAACCGAAAAACTAAAGATCTTGAAAAACTAGAATAGGCAAAAGAGAACAGCAACGAAGAACCTTTAAACAAACCCGTAAAATAGCCTTTAATGTTAAAGGCAAATCAACTTGAAATAGAGATATAATAAGCCCCTAACGCAAGAAATAAGGCACCTCATAATAGAGGTAAAAAAAAAAAAACCTTTAATGCTAGAAATAAGGCACCTCAAAATAGAGGTAAAAACCCTTAAAACTGGGAATAAGGCATAGAAAAATAGAGGTAAAAGGCCCCTAATGCTATAAATATGGCACCTAAAAATAAAGGTCAAAGAGCCTCTAATGCTAGAAGTAAAGCACCTCAAAACCGTGGTCAAAAAGCCCCTAATGCTTTATATAAGGCTCCTAAAAATAGAGGTCAAAAGGCCCTATGCTAAAATAGGGCACCTAAAAAGAGAGGTCAAAGAGCCTCTAATGCTACAAGTAACGCACCTCAAAATCGAGGTCCAAAATCCCCTAATGCTATAAATAAGGCACCTAAAAACTGAAGTCAAAGAGCCTCTAATGCTAAATGTAATGCACCTCAAAATCAAGGTCAGAAAACCCCTAATGCTATAAATAAGGCACCTAAAAAGAGAGGTCAAAAAGCCTCTAATGCTAAATGTAATGCACCTCAAAATCGAGGTCAAAAAGTCCCTAATGCTATAAATAAGGCACCTAAAAAGAGGTCAAAGAGCCTCTGATGCTAAAAGTAATGCACCTCAAAATCGGTCAATAAGCCCCCATGCTATAAATAAGGCACCTAAAAAGAGAGGTCAAAGAGCCTCTAATGCTAAAAGTAATGCACCTCAAAATCGAGGTCAAAAGCCCCTAATGCTATAAATAAGGCACCTAAAAATAAAGGTCAAAGAGCCTCTAATGCTAAAAGTAATGCACCTCAAAATCGAGGTCAAAAAGCCCCTAATGCTATAAATAAGGCACCTAAAAATAAAGGTCAAAGAGCCTCTAATGCTAAAAGTAATGCACCTCAAAATCGAAGTCGAAAAGCCCCTAATGCTATAAACAAGGCACCTAAAAACAGAAGTCAAAGAGCCTCTAATGCTAAAAGTAACGCACCTCAAAATCGAGGTCAGAAAGCCCCTAATGCTATAAATAAGGCACCTAAAAAGAGAGGTCAAAGAGCCTCTAATGCTAAAAGTAATGCACCTCAAAATCGAGGTCAGAAAGCCCCCAATGCTATAAATAAGGCACCTAAAAATAAAGGTCAAAGAGCCTCTAATGCTAAAAGTAATGCACCTCAAAATCGAGGTAAAAAAGCCCTAATGCTATAAATAAGGCACCTAAAAATAAAGGTCAGAGAGCCTCTAATGCTAAAAGTAATGCACCTCAAAATCGAAGTCAAAAAGCCCCTAATGCTATAAATAAGGCACCTAAAAAGAGAGGTCAAAGAGCCTCTGATGCTAAAAGTAACGCACCTCAAAATCGAGGTCAAAAAGCTCCTAATGCTATAAATAAGGCACCTAAAAAGAGAGGTCAAAGAGCCTCTAATGCTAAAAGTAATGCACCTCAAAATCGAGGTCAGAAAGCCCCCAATGCTATAAATAAGGCACCTAAAAATAAAGGTCAAAGAGCCTCTAATGCTAAAAGTAATGCACCTCAAAATCGAAGTCAAAAAGCCCCTAATGCTATAAATAAGGCACCTAAAAAGAGAGGTCAAAGAGCCTCTAATGCTAAAAGTAATGCACCTCAAAATCGAGGTCAGAAAGCCCCCAATGCTATAAATAAGGCACCTAAAAATAAAGGTCAAAGAGCCTCTAATGCTAAAAGTAATGCACCTCAAAATCGAGGTAAAAAAGCCCCTAATGCTATAAATAAGGCACCTAAAAATAAAGGTCAAAGAGCCTCTAATGCTAAAAGTAATGCACCTCAAAATCGAAGTCAAAAAGCCCCTAATGCTATAAACAAGGCACCTAAAAACAGAAGTCAAAGAGCCTCTAATGCTAAATGTAATGCACCTCAAAATCGAGGTCAGAAAGCCCCTAATGCTATAAATAAGGCACCTAAAAAGAGAGGTCAAAGAGCCTCTGATGCTAAAAGTAACGCACCTCAAAATCGAGGTCAAAAAGCTCCTAATGCTATAAATAAGGCACCTAAAAAGAGAGGTCAGAGAGACTCTAATGCTAAATGTAATGCACCTCAAAATC
>NC_090757.1:12148266-12155766 GCF_036898095.1 Palaemon carinicauda
AAAAAAAAAAAATATAAAAAAATATGAAAAATAAGTAAAAAAAAAAAAAAATTCTCTACGAAAGGGCACTAATTATAGTGAATTCTCACATCATTGCAAATGAGGTGATGAAAAAAGGAAAAACAATATGAAAAATAAGAAAAAAATTCTCTGTGAAAGAGCACTAATTATAGTGAATTCTCACATCATTGCAAATGAGGTGATGAAAAAATAAAAAAATAAAAATTTAAAAATAAAATAATTCTGTGAAAGAACGACTAATTATAATGAACTTTCACATCACCGCAAGAGAAAAACTGATGAAAATAGGAGCAGAGGAAAAAACGCGAACATGGAAATAGACTAAAACCCCCTCTTTTGGTGAAGTGAGAAATTAAAGGTTAAACAGGGATGAAGAACCCTATCACCATAACAAAGGGGTCTGAAGAAAATGTAAAAATATAAGTAATTCTGCTTTTACTTTCCCTCGGACTCATATTGAACGAATAAAAGCCATTTAAGGTTGGTTCAAAGGTGTAAAGGCCACTCATAAATGGCAGAGGAAAGGGGACAGTGACATTGCCCTATCGAGCGGGACAATGCCCTAGAGACTGACCATTTATACTTATGATCAGCGCCCATGCCCCCTATCGACCCAACCTAGGACCAAGGGGGGTCAGGCAGTGGCTGCTTATGACCTAGCAGATAGACCTATAGGCTCCCCAAACCCCACATCCTTAGCTCACAAGGATTGGGAGGTTGCAGCGACTAAAAGAACTAACGAGTTCGAGCTGGACTCGAACCTTAATCTGGCGATTACCTGTCAGGGACGTTACCACATCGGGCCACCAACAACCTAAAAAAACTTTTTTCCATTTCTCAAAATGAAAAAGGTCATATAGAAGTCTATAGTCTTTGATGATGGGTGTATTCTGAGGTGTATTTACATAATTTATTTTCAGTCTGTCCAACATTCCATCATGGACAGAAAATTTCCTCTTTCTGGAGCAAGAGTCGGTGCTGGGTACTAAAAAATTTATCCTAATATTTTGAATTTCATACGAACGTAAGTGAAACTTCTTCCTATATTATTAATATTATTATTATTACTATTATTATTATTAGCTAAGCTACTACCATAATTGGAAAAGCTGGATACTATAAGCCCAAAGGCTCCAAAAGGGGGAAAATAGCCCTTGCCACTCCATTCCCCTCATATTATTAGTTCCTATATTCTACTGATAATCGCAAGACACGCTTTACTTTCTTTACTCTTCTCCAAGTCGTATTATCTCTTTCTTTATGTTTCTTCCTCTTTATTCTTCATTTTCTCTTCCCCCTTTCTCTCACTGTTTTAGTTATTGTTATCACGTGCTTTCTTTAACGTGTGCAAACACACACATATACACACACACTGTACTAAGCAATGGTACTTGAGTAAAAATGTGTCACGCATGTTTACCATATTCAAAAAAGGAAGATAATACCAAAAAGAGCGATATAATCCATTCAGCAGTATTTATATATATATATATATATATATATATATATATATATATATATATATATATATATATATATATATATATATATATATATATATATATATATATATATATATATATATATATATATATATTACAGGGAATCATCATGCTCAGATGCAATAAAACAAAGGGAAGATAGATAAAAAAACAGACCGAATCTTGAATAGTCATTTTTCATTCTCTCTCTCTCTCTCTCTCTCTCTCTCTCTCTCTCTCTCTCTCTCTCTCTCTCTCTCTCTGTCGTACCGTTCGATTATTTTATCTTTCCTTTTCCTAACTTTCCTTCTCTTTCAACTCCTCACTACCACCACCATAGCCACTCCCACCGCTCTCTCTCTCTCTCTCTCTCTCTCTCTCTCTCTCTCTCTCTCTCTCTCTCTCTCTCTCTCCCCTCGATAATCATCGGGGTGGGGAGGGTATCGAGCAAGGGGGGAGGGAATGGGCAGGGGGGTGGCAGAGGTTAAACCCCCTTGATTACTTAAACGCCCGGCAATGAAGTATTCGCAGGACCACCGGCTATTTTGGAAGTTGCTATAAATAATCGCATTTCGCCGACAGTACTGGAGAAGAAAGTCCAGAGACGCCCTTGTCTTTCTCAACATGATGTACGAAGAAAGGAAAAAGGGAGTTATTTAAGCCTTTCCTTCTTTTCTATTCCATTTCTATTTCTTCTATTACAGTTTATAAGAAAGGTAATGGAGGTGAGTATAAGTCTGAAAGGTGGAGATGTAAATATCTGTATAAATGTTAGAATTTGGGAAGTGGAGAAAACAAAGGATGCATCGTTATTTGGGGGAAAAATATAATAAATGGGAATAAGAAACGATTCAGTATCATTGATAATTAAACACAATTAAGGATTTAAAGGTAAAAATTTAGCACCAATAATAAAGTACATAAAATTTATTATTATCTATAATCATTTATTAATGGAGTTGTTGTTTACCTACATACGAGAAAGCAACAGTGTATAGCAAAGGGAAGTAAGGAATGGAATTAAACATATATAATCAATAACAAATAAATAAATAACCAACTTTTGGCTAAAAATAGATCTCATATGTCATGAATAACAGGAGCGGGTGAATGGAGAATAGAATACAGTAAAAGATTAATCTTGATTAAAACAGTAAAGATATTGTAGCACACTGGTGATCGCCGACTGGGGTTCAAGTCCCGCTTAAGCTCATTAGTCTCTTTGGTAGGTGCAACCTCACTATCCTTGTGAGCTAAGGACGGGAGGTTTGGGGGGAGCCTATATGTCTACTTGCTGAATCATCATCAGCCTTTGCCTGGCCCTCCTTGTTTCTAGCTTGGGTAGAGAGGGGGCTTGGGCGCTGATCATATGTATATATGGTCAGTCTCTAAGCCATTGTCTTACTTGATAGGGCAATGTCACTGCCCCTCTTGCCATTCATGAGTGGTCTTTACACCTTTAACATTTTCAACATCCCTGCTTAACAATCTGTTGGATGGGAGTTCGAGACTCGCTAAAGGTCGATAGTTTCTCAAAGTGTCTGCAAACTCACCTTCATTTTGACCTAGGAATGAGGGTTTAGGGGAAGCCTACAGCTCAACCTAATAATCAGCAGTCATTGTCTCATCCTCCCCTGGGGCCTACCATGATGAGTTGATCATAGGTATATATAGTCAATCTTTAAAGCAGTATACTGTCCCTTGCCTTTGCCATTCATGATTGACCTTTTAACGTCTAAACAAGCTTCGATTAGCAGGACAAAGCAGAACCCATGACGTCATGGCTGTGGCTGTTGGACTCTCGTAGGGATGGGGACGGTAAAGTAGCGATAAGGAGGAAGAGGATATAATTAGCAATAGAATTTGATTAATAAATATGAAATCTTTCGCTCAAATAAGTTTTTTCTTATTTTCTAAAACCGGTCATTGCGTAAAATCTGACTTGTAAACAAAAGCAAAAGTTTGCATGAGAGAGACATTTCGTTTTCATGCCAAACATCCTAATATAAGAGAGAGTTAGGTGAAATTTGCATATCCATACTGTTCATAATAACAATAATCTCCCCTATATAATAATGAGCAAGTGTATATAGTATATAGTATATAGTATATAGTATATATATATATATATATATATATATATATATATATATATATATATATATATATATATATATATATATTTCTTTCGATCATGCTCCGCTCTCTCCGTGCCTTGGGTAGGGGGGAAGAGGGGAGTAGTCATACCCTGTTGAGAGGTGGGTGCGTATGCGTGTGTGTGCATATCTAAATATTTAGCCGTCGTTTTTGACGGGTCACGTACAACAACAACAACAACAACAATAATGATAATTATAATAATAATAATAATAATAATAATAATAATAATAATAATAATAATAATAATATTATGTGCGTTAGTGCGTGGTAAAATCTTGTGAGATTTTGATGAAGGACAAAAAGCCAAAGTTCTCAAATATGAAACCAGTAATAATAATAATAATAATAATAATAATAATAATAATAATAATAATAATAATAATAATAATAATAATCCAGACGACCCCAAGGCCACTCAAGATAACCTTAGAATAGTAATCTCGTTTCTTGTGAATTCTGAGTAAAAATACCTCATAAACTGAGATCTCTCCATCGAGTAATAATATTCTTCCTTTTTTTCTTATGGATTTTGAGTTAAAATGGGACATTAACTAATATTTCACTGTTGGTTTCCATAGATGAACGATGGTGAGTGAGGGGTGGACAGTTCAGAGACCAATTATATACATTTATCTGGATGGCTAAAGAGGCTTCAAAGCAACATTACGGCCGACTTGCGATGGAAAGATCAATTAGCAATTAAGGGCGTTGTAAAAGGGAGATAGGAAATAAACATACTTCAAAGCTCAGACGGGATATAGTGATAAAAAGGGCTCAAAAGTAATCATTTAGAATAATAGTAGATCTAAAATTGCAAGTCTGATACCAATAGCACAAATAATTAAACAAACAAAAGATGGAAATTGCTTCTGACACCACAAAAGATATATGATAAAGTAGATAGAACTCTTGTCAAGTCCAAACCCGGAAAGGATTGTGGTAGCCTATCGGATTGGCGATCTGCTGGTTCGAGTCCCGCTCATGCTCGATAGTTTCTTGTAGAGTGTGCACCCCCCACTACCCTTGGGGGTTTGAGGGAGCCTAGATCAGTGTTTCTCAACCTTTTTCTGGTGGTGGCCCCCTTCAATCCAGTGCAAGTTCTTGTGGTCCCTCCATGCCAACTTTGAGTTCTAATGCACCCCCCCAGCACCCGCCATCCGCCCATCACCTTAATACGCCTAGGGAAGTAGGGTCTATTAATGGTTCTAGCTTGAATAGTACCATGTACTCAAAACACTAATTTCAGGTATAAATCAAATAACAATATTAATTAGAAAAATATTTTATTTGAATACTTATTTATTTACAAAAGGAATACAAAACAAGGAATACATGAAGGTACAATTGGCTTTATCTTGAAAGGTTTCAGTGGGATCCCTGTGACTGATGCAAGGCTGCCAACTTGTCAGTGTTTGGCTTGAAAGCTGTTAGAGCGAGACGTAAATTGCCTCTTTTTTTTTTTTTTTTCTATGTCAAGGCAAATTCGTGTCTTTGACAGCAGGCACATCACCCGATTGAAACCAGTCTCAACCAAGTAAGATGTGGGGAAAGGCAAGTAAGAGCAACTTCACATCTTTCCAGAGTATTGGGTACTACTTATACATATCTTGATTCATCCACAGCTTCTGGTGTCCTCCATGCTTGAACCTTGCTTGAGCTGTTGTGTTATTCTGAAGTTCAATGAGACATTCTTGTAGGGTGACATCAACTTCAGATACATCAACAATGAAGGGATCCACAAACCAGTGTGGCACAGTCATTTGCAGTAGGTCAGAGAAGTGAGTTTCCATATCATTATGCAACTGCTTCAGATGGTCAACATTCACTGCTAGGTCATCATCAAGCAGTTTGGTGGATATAACTGCTAAGGAAGGAAACTGTGCAAACTCTCGTCTTCCAAGGTTCAATCAGAACAGCTTGAGTTTCCCTTTAAAATGCAGTAATTGCCTTCCTAGCAGGAAAACAGGGTGGAGTTATTTCCTTGAAGCTCTTTGTTCAGAACATTTAGCTTTTCAAATATGTCTGACAGGTATAAGATGTCACTCTTTGCGATCAACAAGTTTCTGTCCAAGTTCTGTTGTCTCACTAAAGAAAGAGATAACACTCCCAAAGTGCAATAAAAAATAGTGCACAGAAAGATCGCCTCTTTCAGAAATTATGTGAAAAGATGACAGCACTTCTTTTAAAATGCGTAAAGCAGTTTCCTTTTCCTTGTAATTTCAGGTTAAGGTTATTTAAATGTGAAATTATTTAATATTTCAAGTGTTTGGAACTAAAACCTGACTTCAGTGTGCAACGCATTTTCAAATTCTTCATTGTTCTTTTCACATAATTGCTGAAAGAGGCGATCTTTCTGTGCACTATTTTTTATCAAGTTGATAGCCTTGATAACATGCCCAAGTGCTTCATGCAGACGTCCTGCTAGGTTTTTGGCAACCAGGTGCTGCCAGTGAACAACACAGTGCACACAAACGACATTAGAAACAGCTTTTTTTAAGTAAGCACTGAATCCCTGATACCTTCCAATCATAACAGCAGCGCCATCTGTTGCACAAGCCACAATGTTCTTGAGTGTAATGTTGTTCCCCTCAAAATAGACCTCAAGTTTTTTGAAGATGGATTCACCTTTAGTGTCATTCGTTTAATTTCAATGCGAAAAGCATTTCTTGACATATTTCATGAACATCAAGAAACCAGACAAATACCACCAGAAGAGCAAAATTATCAGGTAAAGTTGATTCGT
The DNA here is from genome assembly GCF_036898095.1 of Palaemon carinicauda. Classification (NCBI taxonomy): domain Eukaryota; kingdom Metazoa; phylum Arthropoda; class Malacostraca; order Decapoda; family Palaemonidae; genus Palaemon; species Palaemon carinicauda. The sequence goes on from NC_090757.1 coordinate 12,154,672, forward strand.
CGAGATGAAGCGAGAATTCATTCACCTGCAGTTTTGAGGACTAATTGGCTTTCAACATCAGCTGCCATCTCATCAATGCGGCGTGATACTGAGGAGTTGCTCAGAGGAATAACACTAGTTACCTCTTGTGGACTCTGATTCATGACTGTTGAAAGCACTACAGCCACAGACGGCATGATCAGAGATTCATCGATAGTATGAGGCTTACCTGCTTTTGCAATCAAATTTGCTATCTTGTAAGAAGCCAACATCCCTCTATCTACTTTGGCCACTTTTTGGGGTAAACATATGATTCACTGTCATCCTTCCTTGAAGAAATCTAGCGGCTTTGTCTTTCTTGTCTTTATGTGCAGTCTCCAGATGCTTTTTCAGTTTGCTGGGACGCATACTTTCATTTGAGAGTGAGGTCATACATAGCAGGCACATATTTCACAGTCTGCAAAAATTACCTGGTACTGTATATTGAATTGAATGATGTTTTAAACTAAAGTCAAGCATGATAAACAGAATATTCGAAGCATAATAATGATTTATTTCAAAATATTACACATTTATATATTTTGTGGGTCCTAAATTTTCTGTGGCCCCCCCCCCATGGCCCCCCCATTTTTCTAATTTTGTCTTGTGGCCCCTGAAAAATTCTCATGGCCCCCAAGGGGGCCATATGGCCCACGTTGAGAAACACTGGCCCTAGATGATCTACCAGTCTAGTTATCAGTAGCCATTGCCTGGCCTTCCTTAGTTCCAGCTTGGGTAGTGAGGAGGGGTTGGACGCTGATTATATGAATATATAGTCAGTCTCTAGGGTATTGTCACTCTCCCTTGCCTTTGCCATTCATGAGTGACATTTAAACCTTTAAAAATAAGATAATGGTCAGATATAAGATATCTAAACAGGTTCTGAGGGCTGCTTGTTTTTTCAAGGGGGCGGGGAAACGACACATGAAAACCAGCCTTGATATATTTCTTCAAATTCTCAATCATCTCCCTCTTGACCTTTCTTCTTGCGATTCTCAATCGTCTTCCTCTCAACCTTTCTTCTTCTAATTCTCAATCACCTTTCTCTTAACCTTTCTTCACATTCCCAATCGTCTT
>NC_090757.1:12170247-12175247 GCF_036898095.1 Palaemon carinicauda
AGGAAAGTAAATAAGGTAATAAACTGCAAGAGAAGTAATGAACAATCCTAACTAAATATCTTAAGAACAGTAACAACATTAAGACAGACCTTCCATGTATAAACTATAAAGAGAGACTTACACTTTGTTAAAAAATTAAAAGAAAAATGACGCGCCAGACGTAGAAATTATGACTCTGTAGTGGTGTGGGTTGAGTTCTTCAGACAATGGTTTATCATATGCGGCCACTATCCTTCAACACACTGCCTCCCCCCCCCCCAACTTCCGTTCTAGGTTGATATATATGGTATATATGGTTCCGTTAACGCAGTCTATCTAGGAAGGGAACAAAATAAGAGGAAGAACATGACATCCATATATCTCTCTCTCCACAATCTCTTCCTCTGTCTGTCTGTCTGTATTTAACACAAACACAAAGCTAGATAACAGAAAATTACTTTACTTTAACGGCTGCTTTTCCATTCCTATACAGCAGGGTCGTTTTATCATGTTCGTTCGAAAGCATTTAACATTTCACACCGCATATTGCTCGTTTATTGTCAAAACCGCACTATCGAAGAACTTAGAGAACAAGAAAGATTTCAGTTTCCCTTTGAAAACCTTATCATCTTTAGTCTTTCGGGTGTATCTTGAGCAAGTCTTAAGAATAGGTGGAATAGCAACGAGTTTCTTCCCAATATAATAAACCGCAAGTCTCTCTCTCTCTCTCTCTCTCTCTCTCTCTCTCTCTCTCTCTCTCTATATATATATATATATATATATATATATATATATATATATATATATATCATATCAATATATATATACATATATCATATCACGCTCAGGGGAAGAGGATGTAGCCATTCCCTGGGGAGAAGGAGTAACCCGAGAGATACACTCGGAAACCACACTCTGCCCCAAATTGTCGAACTACACAGTATTTTTAATAAGCAGCTGTCAAACCTAACCCGCTACACATTATTTTATACAAACACCTATCAAACCTAACCAAAAGCACATTTTTTTTTTATAAACACCTGTCAAACCTAACTCAATACACAATAATTTTTTTTACAAACACCTGTCAAACTTAACCCACTACACAGGAATTTTTTACAAACACCTGTCAAACCTAACTCACTACTCAGTATTTCTCTTTTACAAACACATGCCAAACCTAATCCATTATACAGTTTCTTTTACAAACCCCTGTCAAACCTAACTCACTACACAGTATCTTTTTACAAACACCTCTCAAACCCCACCCACTACACAGCATTTTTCATAAACACCTGACAAACATAACCCACTATAAACACCTGACAAACATAACCCACTATAAACACCTGACAAACATAACCCACTACACATCATTTTTCATAAACACCTGACAAACATAACCCACTACACATCATTTTTCATAAACACCTGACAAACATAACCCACTATAAACACCTGACAAACATAACCCACTACACATCATTTTTCATAAACACCTGACAAACCTAACCCACTACACATCATTTTTCATAAACACCTGACAAACATAACCCACTACACATCATTTTTCATAAACACCTGACAATCATAACCCACTACACATCATTTTTCATAAACGCCTGACAAACCTAACCCACTACACATCATTTTTCATAAACACCTGACAAACATAACCCACTACACATCATTTTTCATAAACACCTGACAAACCTAACCCACTACACATCATTTTTCATAAACGCCTGACAATCATAACCCACTACACATCATTTTTCATAAACACCTGACAAACCTAACCCACTACACATCATTTTTCCTAAACGCCTGACAATCATAACCCACTACACATCATTTTTCATAAACACCTGACAAACCTAACCCACTACACATCATTTTTCATAAACACCTGACAAACATAACCCACTACACATCATTTTTCATAAACACCTGACAAACCTAACCCACTACACATCATTTTTCATAAACACCTGACAAACATAACCCACTACACATCATTTTTCATAAACGCCTGACAAACCTAACCCACTACACATCATTTTTCATAAACACCTGACAAACCTAACCCACTACACATCATTTTTCATAAACACCTGACAAACATAACCCACTACACATCATTTTTCATAAACACCTGACAAACATAACCCACTACACATCAGTTTTCATAAACGCCTGACAAACCTAACCCACTACACATCATTTTTCATAAACACCTGACAAACCTAACCCACTACACATCATTTTTCATAAACACCTGACAAACCTAACCCACTACACATCATTTTTCATAAACACCTGACAAACCTAACCCACTACACATCATTTTTCATAAACACCTGACAAACATAACCCACTACACATAATTTTTCATAAACACCTGACAAACATAACCCACTACACAGCATTTTTCATAAACACATGACAAACATAACCCACTACACACCATTTTTCATAAACACCTGACAAACATAACCCACTACACATCATTTTTCATAAACACCTGACAAACATAACCCACTACACATCATTTTTCATAAACACCTGACAAACATTACCCACTACACATCATTTTTTTACAAATGCATGTCCAACGTAACCAACCACGAAGCAATTTTTTTCAAACGCCTATCTCTCTCTTGGGGTTTAAATAAACCCCATCATTGCATAAACTCAGGTCCAGTAACCTCGTCAGTTGGTCAGTCCAGAGTCCTTCTTAATTCTAACAAGGATCCTGGCGCCAGGAACTGTTGGAAATTCTGATGATTAATATCATTAGCGAGGAGAATCAATTGCAGACTCACGGTACATCGCGTTGCAGACGGCATTTACTTTCTTCAGGCACATTTCTGTACATTTCTTCAGGTAATGTTTTATTTTATTTTATTTTTTTTTTTTTTTTGTTTTTTTTTTTTTTTTGTCTTACTGCTCTTTCGTCTTGGTGGCTTCAACAAGTTGTTCTGTGGTGTCTTTGCGATATCTTTTTGTATGTATCGAGTTAAATAACACCATATTACGAATATCATTACTTAAACTATAGGGGGGCCTTTTGCTACTGATAATCTTGTAATGTTACAATACAGTTATCAGATTTGAATAAATTGGTTACTTGTAAAACGCAATATAGTTAAATTGGCTACTTGTAAAACACTATATAGTTAAATTGGTTATTTTCAAACGCAATATAGTTAAATTGGTTACTTGTAAAATACAATATAGTTACCAGATTATGAATGGTGAATAACATACTAAATGATTATCGTAGTCGTACAATAAATGAAATTAATAAAATACCAGTAAATGCAAATATACAAATAAATTCAACCACTTGAATTTGCGTATTCCTTTAAAACTTTAGGATCTGAAATTCATGATTTTGTCACCTTGAGCTGCTTATTCTTCTATCTATGACTCTTTCCTTAAATAGCTACTATCTGAAATGCTTGTTTAACAGCTTCTCATATTGTCAGTATTCATTTATATAAAAAATGCCATCAAACTCCATCAATCAAATGAACTTCTGTATATTCATGGGTGTTTTGTAGCCAACATTGTCTCCCTTTAGGTAAATATTTTCTTATATATTTCTTCAGCAGCAGTAGTGTTATCAATTTGTCTATGAGTTATTAAAAGTATTGCATTGGAAAAGCCAATAAAAGTAATAATAAGCAGAGAGAGTTATTAGAAATTTCAGACTTCAGTCAATGAAAATGACCAATATTTTGTTAAAATCTACGGACCAAGCTTTCCCCTTTTTCACATGCTGGCCTTGAATGAATCTATAATAATAACAATACCAACCAGAATTACAACCTTGATCCGGATCACCTCCAAAATGTAATTAGTTCTTCAGGATCATAAAACCTACATGTTGTTAAAATTTGGTTACAGTCCGATAAGATGTTCAAACCTAATCCTCCTAACAGACAAACAAACATGAAAATAAATAAATTAATAGATAAATCAACGCAAATGAAGAAGAAGAAGAAAAAGTTATATTTACAAAGCATAACAAAAATAAAAAACGCAGAACGAAAAAAAAACCTTATATAATGGAAAAGTTTAAGAGCAGCCATAACCTCGGAAAATTTTTAGCGAGGGTTAAGCGCCATATTTCGGGAACATTTTTCCAAAGTTCAGCGTTGCGTCTGGCGCCAAGGTGGCCAACACCCTTCGAGAAATCGTACGGGAGGGGGGCCATCCCACGGTCACCCCAGGGCCATCGAATGAATTAACCCCCCCTCCCCCATTTCCCCTATATCGTCTTCTCGTCGTATTCGTAGTAGCCCCGTTTCTCTCTCTCTCTCTCTCTCTCTCTCTCTCTCTCTCTCTCTCTCTCTCTCTCTCAGATACATTGATCATAACTCCTTGTTTACGAATCCAGTTGGAATAAGGAATGAATGGCTTAATGTGTTTATATATGGTTTATTGTTAATAATGAAAGGTTTACGGTTGCTCATGAATGGCAGAGGCAAGGGACAGGACAATATCCAACAGATTGGACAGCTTGTAGCTTAGCTAGTAGTAGTAGTAGTAGTAGTAGTAGTAGTAGTAGTAGTAGTAGTAATAATAATAATAATAATAATAATAATAATAACAATTAGCATTATATAAATATATGATTAGCACTAAAGCCCCCTCCTCCATCAACCTAAGACCAGGGAGGGCCAGGCAATGGCTGCTGATGACTCAGCAGGCAGACCTAAGGGCTCCTCCAAACCCTCTCCTTCCATTTCTTTCAGAGAGGGTGAGGTTGCTGACACTACAAGAAACTATTAAGCTTGAGCAGGACTCGAAATCCCGTCTAAGCTACAACCCTAGTTGGAAAAGCAACATGCTATAAGCCCAAGGGCTCCAACAGGGAAAACAGCAGAGTGAGGAAAGGAAATAAGGAAACAAACAGAATATTGTGCCTGAGTGTATCTTCAAGCAAGAGAACTCTCCCCCACGACAGTGGAAGACCATGGTACAGAGGCTATGTCACTACCCAAGATTTGAGA
>NC_090757.1:12183465-12185965 GCF_036898095.1 Palaemon carinicauda
CATAAATTGGAATAAACAACATTGAGGTCAGAGATCCACTTCGACTGTAATACAAATCTTAATGTGTGTGATATATATATATATATATATATATAACATATATATATATATATATATATATATTATATATATATCTATGTATATATATATGTATATATATATATATATATATATATGTATATATATATATATATATATATATTATATATATATGTATTATTATTATTATTATTATTACTTACTAAGCTACAACCCTAGTTGGAAAAGCAGTATGCTATAAGCCCAGGGGCTCCAACAGGGAAAATAGCTCAGTGCGGAAAAGAAAAAAGGAAAATAAAATATTCTAAGAAGAGTAACAACAATAAATATCTCCTATATAAACTATAAAAACTTTAACAAAACAAGAGGAAGAGAAATAAGATAGGAGAGTGTGCTTGAGTGTACCCTCAAGCAAGAGAACTCTAACCCAAGACAGTGAAAGGCCATGGTACAGAGGCTATGGCACTACCCAAGACTAGAGAACAGTGGTTTGATTTTGGAGTGTCCTTCTCCTAGAAGAGCTGCTTACCATAGCTAAAGAGTCTCTTCTACCCTTACCAAGAGGAAAGTGGCACTGAACAATTACAGTGCAGTAACCCCTTGGGTGATGAAGAATTGTTTGGTAATCTGTGTTGTCAGGTGTATGAGGATAGAGGAGAATATGTAAAGAATATGCCAGACTATTCAGTGTGTATGTAGGCAAAGGGAAAATGAACCGTAACCAGAGAGGAGGATCCAATGTAGTACTGTCTGGCCAGTCAAAAGACCCCATAACTCTCTAGCGGTAGTATCTCAACGGGTGGCTGGTGCCCTGGCCAACCTACTACCTATATATATACACACATACATATATATATACAGTATATATATATATATATATATATATACTGTATATATATACACATACATATATATTTATACACACACACAAATATAACAGTAACAAAAATCATAAAGGAAGCCATTTCTAGTCCAATCCAGGACAAAGGCATGTTTTTATTCATGTCTGGGGTTTGGCTAGTTTTCATCAACATGCTGGCCATTGCGGATTGGTGATGGTGGGAGATTTTTGTCTGATTGCTCACAGCATACCAATCTAGCATGGATGGCCGTGACTAGTACAGCTTTGCTAATCGTGGCGGTACGCAAACCCTTTCACCGCGTTAAGGTATCCCCGCTTAAAAAGAGGATGTACTGTATATATACATATATAATGAAGAATCTTCACATTGTTTATACCACTAACCACAAAAGGCGAGAGTTACATTTACGAATCGTTTAACATTCAATTAGTCCATTTTGTGAGCTGGCAAAGGGAAACTTCTGAGGGGTTACGTAGAACACAGCACATCAAGGCTATGTTGCTGTATTAATGTTTGAGTAATTTCATTACTTTGCCTTTGTATTTTAATTTTGGAGAAAAAATGGGGGTTCCGTATAACGCTGGCTCTGCCCACGTCTGTGACAAATGTTTTCATTAAAAAGATTCTTGTTACTCAAATTTGTTCCTTTGTTGCTCAGAATATATGGGATTGGGTGCTATCAGTTAATTGACAGGGGGAATCTCATTGAAAAAGTACCCTCTAACTCTAAGTCCGATACCCAACCTATGGTACATATATCCCCCAGTGGTACATTTTACAGAACAGCCGGTACTACGCAATAAAAAAAAGTAATTTTCATTAAGATTGAATTATATAATTATATAACTATATAATAAAAAATTAACGTTCAAAATTAGAGCGCTAGGCATCTTTGACGAGCCAGCTGAATGTGTCTAAGATTGGCTAACAAACAGAAAACAGAGTTGTAATCAACGAAGTAGCGTCAGTGGGCAGCTGTTTCAAGCGGATTACCTCAAGGATTTACAATAACAACATAGATTTAGGATTAACTAGTAGAATAGCCAAATTTGCCAACGATACTAAACCAGGCATAACAGCTGCGAATTCAGAAGACGTAGAAGCCTTAAGAGAGGCTCTAATAAAGCTAGGAAAATTGTAAAGAAAATGGCAAATGCCTTTCAATTGTGGGAAATGCAAATTCATGCACATAGGTTATATTAACCCACAATCGGATTACTCACTGCAGGGTAATGAAATAGAAAGTGTGGACCAAGAGGAAGATCTATTATTATTATCAGCAAGGATTTGAAGCTCACAAAACAGAGGATAAAAGCTGAAAATAAAGCACAATACCTAATAAGTTACATAGAGACAATTCAAAAAACAGAAACAAAGACACTGTACTACAGCTGTACACATCACTAGTAAGACCCCATCTAGAATGCGGAGTCCAATTCTGGGCTCCAAGTATTCAGAAGGATATAGATAGACTGGAAGCAGTACAAGCTAGGGCCACTAAAACTATTTCTAACACTAAGACAATTTGGATATAGTCGGAGGATGGAACGTTTGAACTTATTTGATCTAAAAACTCGATGACTAAGGGAACAGTTAAT
>NC_090757.1:12195965-12200965 GCF_036898095.1 Palaemon carinicauda
ACAATGCTTCTAAGAATTCGATTCCAAATCACTGCTTACAAAAACTTGATTCCAGATCACTGCTCGCAGATATTCGATCCCAAATCACTGCTAACAAGAATTCGATTCCAAACCCCCACTCTTAACAATTTGATTCCAAATCCTTGCTCACTAAAATCTAATTCCAAACCTCTGCTTTTAAGAATTCGATTCCAAATCACTGCTAATAATATTTCGATTTCAAATCAATGCTTCTAAGAATTCGATTCCAAATCACTGCTAATAACATTTCGATTTCAAATCAATGCTTCTAAGAATTCGATTCCAAATCACTGCTGATAACATTTCGATTTCAAATCAATGCTTCTAAGAATTCGATTCCAAATCACTGCTGATAACATTTCGATTTCAAATCAATGCTTCTAAGAATTCGATTCCAAATCACTGCTGATAACATTTCGATTTCAAATCAATGCTTCTAAGAATTCGATTCCAAATCACTGCTAATAACATTTCGATTTCAAATCAATGCTTCTAAGAATTCGATTCCAAATCACTGCTAATAACATTTCGATTTCAAATCAATGCTTCTAAGAATTCGATTCCAAATCACTGCTAATAACATTTCGATTTCAAAACAATGCTTCTAAGAATTCGATTCCAAATCACTGCTTACAAAAACTTGATTCCAGATCACTGCTCGCAGATATTCGATCCCAAATCACTGCTAACAAGAATTCGATTCCAAACCTCCACTCTTAACAATTTGATTCCAAATCCTTGCTCACTAAAATCTAATTCCAAACCTCTGCTTTTAAGAATTTGATTCCAAATCACTGCTAATAATATTTCGATTTCAAATCAATGCTTCTAAGAATTCGATTCCAAATCACTGCTAATAATATTTCGATTTCAAATCAATGCTTCTAAGAATTCGATTCCAAATCACTGCTAATAACATTTCGATTTCAAATCAATGCTTCTAAGAATTCGATTCCAAATCACTGCTAATAACATTTCGATTTCAAATCAATGCTTCTAAGAATTCGATTCCAAATCACTGCTAATAACATTTCGATTCCAAATCAATGCTTCTAAGAATTCGATTCCAAATCACTGCTAATAATATTTCGATTTCAAATCAATGCTTCTAAGAATTCGATTCCAAATCACTGCTAATAACATTTCGATTTCAAATCAATGCTTCTAAGAATTCGATTCCAAATCACTGCTAATAACATTTCGATTTCAAATCAATGCTTCTAAGAATTCGATTCTAAATCACTGCTAATAACATTTCGATTTCAAATCAATGCTTCTAAGAATTCGATTCCAAATCACTGCTAATAACATTTCGATTTCAAAACAATGCTTCTAAGAATTCGATTCCAAATCACTGCTTACAAAAACTTGATTCCAGATCACTGCTCGCAGATATTCGATCCCAAATCACTGCTAACAAGAATTCGATTCCAAACCTCCACTCTTAACAATTTGATTCCAAATCCTTGCTCACTAAAATCTAATTCCTAACCTCTGCTTTTAAGAATTTGATTCCAAATCACTGCTAATAATATTTCGATTTCAAATCAATGCTTCTAAGAATTCGATTCCAAATCACTGCTAATAATATTTCGATTTCAAATCAATGCTTCTAAGAATTCGATTCCAAATCACTGCTAATAACATTTCGATTTCAAATCAATGCTTCTAAGAATTCGATTCCAAATCACTGCTAATAATATTTCGATTTCAAATCAATGCTTCTAAGAATTCGATTCCAAATCACTGCTAATAATATTTCGATTTCAAATCAATGCTTCTAAGAATTCGATTCCAAATCACTGCTAATAACATTTCGATTTCAAATCAATGCTTCTAAGAATTCGATTCCAAATCACTGCTGATAATATTTCGATTTCAAATCAATGCTTCTAAGAATTCGATTCCAAATCACTTCTAATAATATTTCGATTTCAAATCAATGCTTCTAAGAATTCGATTCCAAATCACTGCTAATAATATTTCGATTTCAAATCAATGCTTCTAAGAATTCGATTCCAAATCACTACTAATAACATTTCGATTTCAAATCAATGCTTCTAAGAATTCGATTCCAAATCACTGCTAATAATATTTCGATTTCAAATCAATGCTTCTAAGAATTCGATTCCAAATCACTGCTAATAACATTTCGATTTCAAAACAATGCTTCTAAGAATTCGATTCCAAATCACTGCTTACAAAAACTTGATTCCAGATCACTGCTCGCAGATATTCGATCCCAAATCACTGCTAACAAGAATTCGATTCCAAACCTCCACTCTTAACAATTTGATTCCAAATCCTTGCTCACTAAAATCTAATTCCAAACCTCTGCTTTTAAGAATTCGATTCCAAATCACTGCTAATAATATTTCGATTTCAAATCAATGCTTCTAAGAATTCGATTCCAAATCACTGCTAATAATATTTCGATTTCAAATCAATGCTTCTAAGAATTCGATTCCAAATCACTGCTAATAACATTTCGATTTCAAAACAATGCTTCTAAGAATTCGATTCCAAATCACTGCTAATAACATTTAGATTTCAAATCAATGCTTCTAAGAATTCGATTCCAAATCACTGCTAATAACATTTCGATTTCAAAACAATGCTTCTAAGAATTCGATTCCAAATCACTGCTAATAACATTTCGATTCCAAATCAAAGCTTCTAAGAATTCGATTCCAAATCAAAGCTTCTAAGAATTCGATTCCAAATCACTGCTAATAACATTTCGATTTCAAATCAATGCTTCTAAGAATTCGATCCCAAATCACTGCTAATAACATTTCGATTCCAAATCAATGCTTCTAAGAATTCGATCCCAAATCACTGCTAATAACATTTCGATTCCAAATCAATGCTTCTAAGAATTCGATCCCAAATCACTGCTAATAACATTTCGATTCCAAATCAATGCTTCTAAGAAATCGATTCCAAATCACTGCTTACAAAAACTTGATTCCAGATCACTGCTCGCAGATATTCGATCCCAAATCACTGCTAACAAGAATTCGATTCCAAACCTCCACTCTTAAAATTTTGATTCCAAATCCTTGCTCACTAAAATCTAATTCCAAACCTCTGCTTTTAAGAATTCGATTCCAAATCACTGCTAATAATATTTCGATTTCAAATCAATGCTTCTAAGAATTCGATTCCAAATCACTGCTAATAACATTTCGATTCCAAATCAATGCTTCTAAGAAATCGATTCCAAATCACTGCTTACAAAAACTTGATTCCAGATCACTGCTCGCAGATATTCGATCCCAAATCACTGCTAACAAGAATTCGATTCCAAACCTCCACTCTTAAAATTTTGATTCCAAATCCTTGCTCACTAAAATCTAATTCCAAACCTCTGCTTTTAAGAATTCGATTCCAAATCACTGCTAATAACATTTCGATTTCAAATCAATGCTTCTAAGAATTCGATTCCAAATCACTGCTAATAACATTTCGATTCCAAATCAATGCTTCTAAGAATTCGATCCCAAATCACTGCTAATAACATTTCGATTCCAAATCAATGCTTCTAAGAATTCGATCCCAAATCACTGCTAATAACATTTCGATTCCAAATCAATGCTTCTAAGAAATCGATTCCAAATCACTGCTTACAAAAGTTGATTCCAGATCACTGCTCGCAGATATTCGATCCCAAATCACTGCTAACAAGAATTCGATTCCAAACCTCCACTCTTAAAATTTTGATTCCAAATCCTTGCTCACTAAAATCTAATTCCAAACCTCTGCTTTTAGGAATTGGATTCCAAATCAGTGGTCACTAGAAGTCAATTCTAAACCACTATTCAAAAGAATTCGATCTCAAATTACTTCCCACAAGAAAACGATCTCAAATCGATGCTCTGAAAAATTCGATCCCAAATCATTGCTCACAATTACATTAATTACATAATAATAATAATAATAATAATAATAATAATAAAAATAATAATAATAATAATAATAATAATAACAACAACAATAATAATAATAATAATAATAATAATAATGATAATAATAATAAATATCTGCTAGGATCACGAAACTAGCCTGGATCTATCAACACCCCACTGAATATTTCACTAAGAAAAAAAGATAATTAGCTTTTAGTGTCCCTTCTTCAAAGGGACGCGAGTCGAAGTAGAAGAAATATATATACGCCATTCTACACATTATCATTTAATTGCTATAATGATGCCCAACCTCTCTTAGTGAACATCTTACATGAACCAGATAAATAAGTTGTTGAAGAATAAACAGCCCATATAAACACCCGGGTCCCTATACATGAACCGGATAAATAAGTTGTTGAAGAATAAACAGCTCATATAAACACCCGGGTCCCTATACATGAACCGGATAAATAAGTTGTTGAAGAATAAACAGCTCATATAAACACCCGGGTCCCTATACATGAACCGGATAAATAAGTTGTTGAAGAATAAACAGCTCATATAAACACCCGGGTCCCTATACATGAACCGGATAAATAAGTTGTTGAAGAATAAACAGCCCATATAAACACCCGGGTCCCTATACATGAACCAGATAAATAAGTGTTGAAGAATAAACAGCCCATATAAACACCCGGGTCCCTATACATGAACCAGATAAATAAGTTGTTGAAGAATAAACAGCCCATATAAACACCCGGGTCCCTAGGGAGCCATTTCATTTTAGCAGTCCGATTCTTCATACAATTTCCCCAGTAATTATCTTGTATATTTACTTTGACACAGGCATTACTTATAGCCCTCATTTTCCAATTAGGTTCATTTCAGACCACTTTATGTAATATCCTTTAATTACCCTTAATGACATTATTACTCTAGCACATGAAACAATTGCGAAGTACGCAGTAAAAAGGAAGTTGTTACTGCTTTTTTTCAGTTTTTTTTATTAATTGTTAATTACTTCTAATATCGTTTATTTATTTCCATTTCCTTCCCTAAATGGGCTATTTT
>NC_090757.1:12203465-12213465 GCF_036898095.1 Palaemon carinicauda
GATTGGAAATTAGGAAATAAAAAAAAACTATATATACAGTAATAAAAATTCAAATAAAATATGTTACGAACAATAACAACATTGAAGCAATAAAATATTACAAAAACAGTAATAAAATTAAAACAGATCTCACATATATAAACATAAAAATGCTTATGTCAGCCTCTTCAACATAAAAATATTTTCTGCAAGTTTGAACTTTTGAAGTTCCACCGGAATCTATATAAAAAGTTCCGATGGGCACACAGCAGAAAGGTCTGGAAAACTCTACAGAACTTTCCATTAAGAGTTTAACATAAAATTTTCCCTTTCTGTAGAGTTCACCATAAAAAGTACCTTGATTTTAAAAAAATTATACATGCATTTACGGAGACTGGATGGGTCCTTTTCTGTAGAGTTGATCATAAAAAGCGCCTTGATTTCAAAAGACGACACATGACATATTCCCTTTAAGCAAAAAATCCACGATTTTGACAGGTTCACGGGGTACACCAAGACTTCCAACAACCTGCGAAGAACTTCTCTTTCCTTTCCTGTCAGGAGAAATTCTTCTAAACACTGATTTTTATTTCCTCTTGGAACACTTTCTTTCTTCCATCATCTACCGAGTCCAGAATCCTTCGAGCCCCCTCTTCCCCCCCCCCCTTCCCAGAGAAATTCTTAATGCCCATCGCTCTCAACAGATTTTAGTATTCACCGGTGATGTCCGCCGCTCTGGTCAAATTGCGAGGAATGAAAAAAAAAGGAAAAAAAAAAAGCGTCGCTCGGCATACTTTTTGTTTAGTCTTTTATTTTTTAAAAATGTAACTTCATATAAATATACTCTTCTGCAATTTAAATGGCGTTGTGTAGTAGGGATTCAAGCCATTAAATATTCCACCGAATCTTTCTTTAGCTTTGTTATGTTGTTCTGAAGGGAGTCACTCTTTGGACCTGTTATGTTTAAAGGTTTAAAGGTTACATACGAATGGCAGAGGCAAGGGACAGTGACATTGCCCTAGAGACTGACCATATAAACATATGATCAGGGGCCAAGCCTCCTCTCCACCCAAGCTAAGACCAAGTAGAGCCAGGTAATGGCTGCTGATGACTCAGCAGATAGACCTGAAAGCTCCCTCAAACACCCCATCCTTAGCTCACGAGGATGGTGACGTTGCAGAAACCGAAGGAACTAACGAGTTTAATTAAGCGGGAATCGAACCCCCATTCTGGAAATCACCAGTCAGGGACATTACCACATCGGTCACCACAACCAAATGTCAATCCAGTCGTACCACAGCGTTCAATTTAGCCGATTTAAAACGGTGCTACGTTCTTTTGTGATTTCAACAAAGTCGTCATTAAAGGTTGCGATGTTCCCAACTCGGTCGTATGACGTAAGCACGTTCAACAAGGTTGTCTTGACTTTAACCAGCAAACTTTCTTACAACATTGACTTTACGTTTCTAAAATATAGATATTTTTTATTTGTATATACTTTTCATTTAAATACAGCCTTTTTTCGACAATGATACGTTTCGAGCTCTTACAATTTCAAGCCAGTCTTTCTTCAGTACTGTTACTCTTAGCATTTTCGAGTTCTTAGGTTCTTTTTCATTCAATCAAAGCTTCCATTCTCGAGCGCTGATGCGTTCTTTCGAACTCAACCAAAGCCGTTCATTAAGTCACGTTCAATTCGTTCCAATAAAGGTGAAGGGCAGGACGTAGCCACACTTCTAGTCTATGACGTTTAAAGGTCACTCATGATTGGCAGAAGCAAGGGACAGGGACACTGCCCTACCGAGAAAGACAATGCCTTAGCCTAGAGACTGACTATAAATACATATGATCAGCACCCAAGCCCCCTCTCCACCCAAGCTAGGACCAAGGAGGGCCGGGCAATATCTGTTGATTACTCAGCAGATAGACCCCTTCCTTAGCTCACAAGAAAGGTGAGATTGTAGCGACTAAAGGAACTAAAGAGTTTGAGCAGCACTCGAACCCCAGTTTGGTGATCACCAGGCAAAGACGTTACCAACAGACCACCACAACGTTGTTATGGAAAAGGTATTGGGAGCCTTTGAAGTTCGTTGAGGCAGAAATTTAAATGTGTACAAACAAGAACACCACTAAACCTAAGGTTCCCAACCTAGCCTCCTGTTAGTGCAGAGGTAACGTGTTCGCCTTGCATTCTCATGGCAGCAGATCGATCCCAACCTGGGACCGTGAGTTTGAGCAGTTTACTGGGGAGGCCACTGCTATGGATGAGCACCACAGTGGGGGGGGGGGGGGGGGGTTGGGCTTTCCCGGCTGACGTTCTGCTGAGCATCTATTCTAATGAAACTGGAACTGAAACCTAACACCTTTAACCTTTAACCTAACCTAGGAGTCGTAACCTTACCTATGGGGTGAGGTGATGAAACTAGACCTGACACCAGACATCTTTAACCCCTGAACTTTAACCTAACCTAGGAGCCGTAACCTTACCTATGGGGTGTGGGGTTACCACTATTTAGATCGCTGTGTCCTTAGCTTACCTAAGACTAAGTATCGTGACTGAATTTGCTTCCCAACCGGCTTCACTCCAGGTAAGGGAACACCAAATCATAATATTTCCTAAATCATAAAATTAGCTTCATATCGTAATTCACACACAGATAAACAACTTTCACGTGAATAAAATCTATACCTTAGCAATCCATGTTTGCCAACGGTTATACTCGTATAAGCGGGTGACCATCTTGGTGGAGTAATGAGAGCTTTGTCTGTGGAGGAAATGCGCCCCCCCCCCCCCCCTCAATCTCGATGAAGTCACTGGTAGAAGGGTGACAGATTGGGTTTAAGGCGATAGACAAACTGTCTCTTCTGCTTTTACTCCTGATGCCTGGCGGTTGATCTTATTAGAATTAGCATAGACCGGCAGGGGTCACTTGCCTTAGTTACATAGGCACTGCGCATCACAAGAAACTGGCTATCCTTTGATGTGCTTAGCCAAAGAATATTTCTGAGGCCCTTTGCGTCACTAGGCGTAAGAGGAGATGATGATGATAAGGAAGTTTACTCAGGCCCCAGCCAACTACATACACCCCCCAGATAGTGTTTCTCAATGTTCCAAAGCATCTATTGACCACTTGAAAGGAGGAGATATACACTTGGCAAATGGAGTGCTTGGTTTTCTACATCATGTCTTTCAACTTACAAGTGTTGGCTAAGTGGACACTTAGCGTATCTATTTCCTATAACCTTTACATGCATTTCCATGTACTTTTAATTATTAAATTTTTAAGAAAACGAAGAATATCGTTGATGAAGAAATCTTCTAGAAAAATTCGATATTTTAACAGTTTATAGCTGTCGGAATTATCACTAATAAACAAATACAAGGAATAAACCAAAAGTAACACCAAAATTTGAGAAATAAACATTTATGTTCTTGATAAAAATTCAAGATCAACAAGAGCTATCAGAAATTTCAAACCTCCGCCTACGAAGATCGTCAATCTTTTGCTCAAGTCTACGGACCAATCTTTCCCTTTTCGCTTGTTGACCATGAATGAATCTACTGTATAATAATAATAATAATAATAATAATAATAATAATAATAATCAACCACAATCGCTAATAATAATAATAATAATAATAATAAATAATAATAATAATAATAATAATAATTAATAATAATAATCAACCACAATCGCTATTTTGATGCGGATAGCCTTCAAATTTAATGGGTTCTTCCGGAGAATATAAACAATTAGTTGTTGAAATTTTATGAAAATCCGGCAAAAGGTTTTGACGTAACCTTGCTAACAGACAAACAAATACACAAATAAATGAATAAAAATAAAAAAAAAAGACAAGAAAAATCCCACTCCTGTTTTTTAAAGTGTAAAAAAAACTTTGCCAATCCCAGTGAGTTCCCTGGATTAACGCTTGGTGCATAATGAAGCCTTTTAACCATTAAAGAGGTTACCGTAACTCTCAAGATAATGGAGTTTCTGGGTGAAAATGTTCACAGTACCGCAAACATATCGTTATAATAATGTTGCTGCTGTATCTCATCTGAGAGAGAGAGAGAGAGAGAGAGAGAGAGAGAGAGAATAGCCTACCTTATTAATGAGATGCCTTTTTCCTTTCATTTTTTATCATTTATTTCTCCTGATCCCTAAAATTATTACACTAACAGAATCATCGGTAAGTCTCTCTCTCTCTCTCTCTCTCTCTCTCTCTCTCTGTATGTATATATACATAATATATATATATATATATATATATATATTTTTTATTTGTAATAGTCTTCTTAGATATATATCTCCTCACTAAAGAAGCACCAACACGTCTTGTAAGACGAGAGAGAGAGAGAGAGAGAGAGAGAGAGAGAGAGAGAGGAATCTTTAGAGCACGTCAATACTTGATATGGAAATTCTTGAGGAGAATTTTGAAAAGTAAAGCAATCAGCAATTCTTTTTTTTTTCTTTTTTGGGCAGCCAACACAAAAATGGGGAAAATCTGCCATATGGAGAAGCAATACAAAGCCATTCTTAAAAGTTCAACTCATTAGCAAGAATAAATACATAAGAAATTTCGATTGGATAGAGGAATGAAACTAGTTTTGGTCATTAGCCCATCGCTGGGGACCAAGGAGACTTTTCAGTATAGAGGTACAACTGGTGGAAAACCCAGAATAGGCAGTATGAAATTGGTAGTTGGAAAGGGTTGTTGTTATCATTATTATTATTATTATTATTATTACTTGCTAAACTACATCCCTAGCTTGAAAAAATAGGGTGCTATAAGGGGCCTAACAGGGAAAATAGCCCAGTGAGGAAAGGAAGTAAGGCAATAAATAAAATATTTAAAGAACAGTAACATCATTAAAATCAATCTTTCATATATAAACTACAAAAAACTTAATAAAACCAAGAGGAAGAGAAACAAGATAGAATAGTGTGCCTGAATGTACCCTCAAGCAAGAGAATTGTAACCCAAGACAGTGGAAGACCATGGTACATATGCTATGTCACTACCCAGACTAGAGAACAAATGGTTTAATTTTGTAGAGTCCTTCTCCTAGAAGAGCTGCTTAGGATAGCTAAAAAGTCTTATCTAACCTTACTAAGAGTAAAGTAGCCACTGAACAATTACAGTACAGTAGTTAACCCCTTGAGTGAAGAAGAATTGTTTGGTAATCTCAGTGTTGTCAGGTGTATTAGGACAGAAGAACGTGTAAAGAAGAAGCCAGACTATTCGGTGTTTGAGTAAGCAAATGGAAAATGAGCCGTAACCATACAGAAGTATCCAATGTAGTGTTGTGAAAGTACCCAATATCTCTCTAGCGGTAGTATCTCAATGGGTGGCTGGTGCAATGGCCAACCTACTACCTAAAAAGGCTGAAAGACGCCTTATTAACGCCTACAGTTCCCAGCACAGCTCAGCATACCTAAAACTTCACTCAGATATCTGTCAAGCTATCAGCCAGACTTTTCTTTTTAGCTGACAAGGAAGTTCTATTTCTGTTCTGGGAAATAATTTTTCTTTGTCACATTTTTTCTTGAATGGATTTTTTGTGGTCACAGCCTTTTTGCCATGGAATATATATATATATATATATATATGTATATATACATATATATATATATATATAATACATATATATATAAACAAATATATACATATATATATACATATATATATATATATATATATTTATATATATATACATATATATATATATATATATATATGTATATATATATATACATGTATATATTTAGCTAGGAAACTTTCTATGCTGTTAGTCAATGTACTTAAAGCTCTATCTGATCCTCAATAACTAATTTCTCAAAAAAAAAAAAATGTTTAAACACTGAATACAAACGAATATGTAAATGCATATGTATCATATGTATAATTTGTATAAGGCGTTAAAAGTGAGCATCTCACCTCTACATCTATATTAAATTATCAATAACAAGAAAACTTAAAAAATGGCGTAAATCAAAGAAAAGGAAGGCTCGAAATAAAAATAATAGTACATGAAGGAGTTACGTAAATTAAGTTTATATTGCTCAATCTGTCTTCACATAAAATGAAAAAATATAAGTCATGACAACCAAAATATTAAATTCCTTTTAGTAAAAAAAAATATCATCATTTCATATTCTTCCTTTCTTATTTTCGAACCTATAAGACGTATTTATTTAAAATATTGCAGTAGCCATTATTAAAATTTAAACAAAGGTAAACATTAATTAAAAAAATATGCTTTGTATATAGACAAAATTTAAAGTCATAAATTTCTGACTTGTCTAAAATATTTCTGAAAGTAGTCATGAACTATTGATGAAAATAAAAAATATTACAAGCGAAATTGAGTTACAAAGCTGAAAAATAAAAAACGAAATAAACCTTTATAAGAAAAATTAGTAAAAAAAAAAAATTAAAAGAATAAGATAGTGTATAATTAAGAAGCCGAAAACGCTTCCAAAAACATAATAAACTATTTTCGAAGTGGCAATATTATATCCTTAAATAAATATAATTAAAACCAGAAAAAAAATGGCATCATACCGAACTAAATCCTCATATGAAAAATTAGTCAAAAAAAAGAAAGAAAAAAAAAAAAAAGGTGGGAGTATAATTTTTAAAAAAATGCTGTCAATATCAATGAAACTATTTTCGAAGTCGCAATATTATATCTTAAAATAAAGATAAAACACTAAAACCAACAATAAAAAATATAAAAAGGGAAAAATTTTACATAACAAATTTGGCACTTTCCTTACCAACATTGGCCCATCTACTCACCCCCCCCCCCCAAAAAAAAAAAAGAAAAAAATCGCAAAAACATTCCTCGTCAACTTACACGATAAAGAGACAGAACTTTAACAGCGATGACTTGTTTCTTTCTCTTTCTTTCGACGCTGTCAGATAATAACTTTGGCATACAGGAAGAGGAAGGAAGAAAGCAAACGAAAGAAATAGAAAGGACGACGTTCTTTGTGACAGCCTGAAGGTACCAGAGTTACTTTTCTGGCAGAAGGAGCCGCCCTTTGCTCCCTTCTTCCTTCTTCGTTCCTTTTTCGACTAACAGAATAAAAGATAAAAAGGAACAAACGTAACTTTTTCGACTCAGGGAAAAACGCAAAGGAAGAAGAAGTCGAGGAATAAGTTAGAGAATTTTCAACTTTCAAACTTAATTATCGTTCATCGGTGTCAATTTGGAAGAACTATTCGAGCTGAGAGAGAGAGAGAGAGAGAGAGAGAGAGAGAGAGAGAGAGAGAGAGAAAGGGGGGAGGTTTATACCTGGTGGTGTTTGGAAGCTTACATATATATATATATATATATATATATATATATATATATATATATATATATATATATATATATATATATATATATATATATATGTGTGTGTATATATATATATATATATATATATATATATATATATATATATATATATATATATATATATATTGAGAGAGAGAGAGAGAGAGAGAGAGAGAGAGAGAGAGAGAGAGAGAGAGAGAGAGAGAGAGAGAGACTTTAGAAGCTAATGAAAAATTGAAGAAGAAATTTACAAGAAACGAAAATCATCTTTGTTTGAAAACTTGAAATATTCCGAAAGTTTTGAGAGGAATTTCAACATGAAAAGAAAGCTCTCAAAAGTTGAAAGCATAAAATAAAAACTTTCGAAAGCTGAGAGCTGAATGAAAGCTTAAAATAAAAACTTTCGAAAGCTGAGAGCTGTATGAAAGCATGAAATAAAAACTTTCAAAAGCTGAGAGCTGAATGAAAGCATGAAATAAAAACTTTCGAAAGCTGAGAGCTGAATGAAAGCATAAATAAAAACTTTCGAAAGCTGAGAGCTGAATGAAAGCATGAAATAAAAACTTTCGAAAGCTGAGAGCTGAATGAAAGCATAAAATAAAAAACTTTCGAAAGCTGAGAGCTGAATGAAAGCATGAAATAAAAACTTTCGAAAGCTGAGAGCTAAATGAAAGCATGAAATTGAAACTTTTGAAAGTTTTGAGAGGAATGAAAAGAATAAGATGAAAACTTTTAAAAGCTAAGAGCTGAATGAAAGCATGAAATTAAAACTTTCAAAAGCTTGGAGAAGAATGAAAAAAATTAAATGAAAGGTTTCGAAAGTTGAGAGCTGAATGAAAGCATGAAATCAAATTTTTCGAAAGTTTTGAGAGGAATGAAAAAAATAAAATGAAAGTTTTCGAAAGCTGAGAGCTGAATGAAAGTAAGAAATTAAAACTTTCAAAAGCTTTGAGAAGAATGAAAAAATTTAAATGAAAGCTTTCAAAAGCTTAGAGCTGAATGAAAGCATGAAATTAAAACTTTCAAAAGCTTTGAGAGGAATGAAAAAAAAAAAATAAATGAAAGCTTTCGAAAGCTGAGAGCTGAATGAAAGCATGAAATTAAAACTTTCAAAAGCTTTGAGAGGAATGAAAAAAAAAATTAAATGATAGCTTTCGAAAGCTGAGAGCTGAATGAAAGCATGAAATTAAAACTTTCAAAAGCTTTGGGAGGAATGAAAAAAAAGAATAAATGAAAGCTTTCGAAAGCTGGAAGCTGAATGAAAGCATGAAATTAAAACTTTCAAAAGCTTTGGGAGGAATGAAAAAAAAATTAATAAATGAAAGCTTTCGAAAGCTGAAAGCTGAATGAAAGCATGAAATTAAAATTTTCAAAAGATTTGAGAGGAATAAAAAAAATAAAATGAAAGTTTTCGAAAGCTGAGAGCTGAATGAAAGCATGAAATTAAAACTTTCAAAAGCTTTGAGAAGAATGAAAAAATTTAAATGAAAGCTTTCGAAAGCTGAGAGCTGAATGAAAGCATAAAATCAGACCTTTCAAAAGCTTTGAGAAGAATGAAAAAAATTAAATGAAAGTTTTCGAAAGTTGAGAGCTGAATGAAAGCATGAAATTAAAACTTTCAAAAGCTTTGAGAGGAATGAAAAAATCAAATGAAAGTTTTCGAAAGCTGAGAGCTGAATAAAAGCATGAAATTAAAACTTTCAAAAGCTTTGAGAGGAATGAAAAAAAATCAAATGAAAGCTTTCGAAAGCTGAGAGCTGAATGAAAGCATGAAATTAAAACTTAAAAGCTTTGAGAGGAATGAAAAAAAAATAAATGAAAGTTTTCGAAAGTTGAGAGCTGAATGAAAGCTTGAAATTAAAACTTTCAAAAGCTTTGAGAAGAATGAAAAAAATTAAACGAAAGCTTTCGAAAGTTGAGAGCTGAATGAAAGCATGAAATTAAAACTTTCAAAAGCTTAGAGAAGAATGAAAAAATTAAAATGAAAGTTTTCGAAATCTGAGAGCTGAATGAAAGCATGAAATCAAAACTTTCAAAAGTTTTGAGAAGAATGAAAAAAAATAAAATGAAAGCTTTCGAAAGTTGAGAGCTGAATGAAAGCATGAAATTAAAACTTTCAAAAGCTTAGAGAAGAATGAAAAAATTAAAATGAAAGTTTTCGAAATCTGAGAGCTGAATGAAAGCATGAAATTAAAACTTTCAAAAGCTTTGAGAGGAATGAAAAAATCAAATGAAAGTTTTCGAAAGCTGAGAGCTGAATAAAAGCATGAAATTAAAACTTTCAAAAGCTTTGAGAGGAATGAAAAAAAATCAAATGAAAGCTTTCGAAAGCTGAGAGCTGAATGAAAGCATAAAATTAAAACTTAAAAGCTTTGAGAGGAATGAAAAAAAAATAAATGAAAGTTTTCGAAAGTTGAGAGCTGAATGAAAGCTTGAAATTAAAACTTTCAAAAGCTTTGAGAAGAATGAAAAAAATTAAACGAAAGCTTTCGAAAGTTGAGAGCTGAATGAAAGCATGAAATTAAAACTTTCAAAAGCTTAGAGAAGAATGAAAAAATTAAAATGAAAGTTTTCGAAATCTGAGAGCTGAATGAAAGCATGAAATCAAAACTTTCAAAAGTTTTGAGAAGAATGAAAAAAAATAAAATGAAAGCTTTCGAAAGTTGAGAGCTGAATGAAAGCATGAA
>NC_090757.1:12220965-12240965 GCF_036898095.1 Palaemon carinicauda
TGGTGATGAAAACTGGCAAAACTCTAGCCATAATAATATTAGGCCATGTCTGAGACTTTTGTCCTGCAGTTGACTCGACACGGCTTATTGTAATTTTGGGAATGGCTTCTCTGTAATTATACACAATAGCATGTTTAATGGAGATCCTTTACCTTCGTTTTTATTTTGTCAACTCTAAGCATGTGCACGCGTGCGTGCATGTGTGTGTGTGTGTGTAGTGGGTAATGGAGGTACAATAGTGGGACGTTCTCACCAGCAAAGAATTTGCATAAATTCCGAGTCAGAATTCAATATGCCAACACTATTAATCCCACTGAGCCTTGTTGACTGTATTGAATTTAGGTACAGTTGGACACAGGAATTCCTGGTACACATCGCTCTGAGGACCTGCACCCTGTCATGCCCTTACTGCGCGGTGAATGCCCAAACAGACAGTTTAGGGAGTGATGGGAGAGGCGCTGGGTGGGGCAACAACTCACCAAGCAGTTAGTGTGTGACAGGGAGAACTTCCTCAGAGCGAGGTGTGCCACATATTCCGGTGTCCAACTGTACCTGGAAATTAGATGTTTACGGTTGGTCGTAAATAGGACGTGCAAGACCAAGGTGCTCACAACTGCTTCTCAAAAAGACTTGTAAAATTGAGGAATGGATACTATATACTTTCTCTTTGTAGAAGTGGTTGTGGTGGCCTGTAAGGTAATGTCCCTGACTGGTGATCACCGACTGGGGTTCGAGTCCTGCTAAAACTCAGTAATTTCTTTTGGTCGCTGCAACCTCATCATCCTTGTGAGCTTAGGATAGGAGTTTTGGAGGAACCCATAGGTCTATCTGCTGAGACATCGGGAGCCATTGTCTGGCCCTCTTTGGTTTTAGCTTGGGTGGAGAGGAAACTTGGGCGCTCATCATATGTATATATGGTCAGTCTCTAGGGCACTGTCCTGCTTGATAGGCCAATATCACTGCCCCTTGCCTCTGCCATTCATGAGCGGCCTTTAAACCTTTAAATGTTGCGCCATAATAGCTTAGATGGCTAGGTCATGTGATGAAAATGGATGAAAACAGTGTAGCAAAGAAAAGATGGAACTGGATACCTGATGGCAATAGATCGAGAGGCACACCACGTAAAAGAATTGAAAAGATATTAACAAAATCATCAAATCATTTTGGAAATAGGATCAATCCACGAAATACACGCGGGATATTAAATGGTTGTGCTATCCTGTTAGAAAAGTTCTTGCCTAGCGATATGCTAGACTGGGGTTCAAGACCCGCTCAAGCTCTGCAGTTTCTTACAGTGTCTGGAACGTCACAATCTTCGCGGGGCTTATCGGAGCCTATAGAGCTACATACTGAGTCATCAGCAGCCATTGCCTGGCACTCCCTGCTCTTAACTTGGGTAGAAAGGGGGGTTGGGAGCTGATCATAAGCATTTATGGTCAGTCTCTAATGCCCTGTCACTGCCCCTTGCCTCTGCCATTTATGAGAGCCCTTTTAACATTATGTACTTCTGGCTTCTAACCTTTTCTAGTGATCAACTTGACCTATGATTGCTTAAATGATATGACATATTCTGCACGCCTGTGAGGGGCACTCAGTAGAGCGCAGACCTCTGCCACGGCAGCTTACCTCTCGACCTTTTGATTGACCTTGACCTTTGACCTTGAACATGTATTAATTGGCGTGGATTTTCCTACACTTACATATGAACCAAGTTTGAAGTCTCTGTGAAAACGATGTCCAAACTTATGGCTGATTACGTGAATTGGACAATTTGCTTGACCGTGGCCTTGACCTTTGACCTTGACCTTCCAAAATTTAATCATTTCCAGCTTTTTACATAACAGTTAAACCCTGCAAGTTTCTTTACCTTACGATTAAAATTGTGGCCAGGAAGCTGTTCACAAACACACACACACACACACACACACACACACAAACACAAACCCACAAACAGGGGATAAAAAAACATAACCTCCTTCCAACTTCGTTGGCAGAGGTGATAAAGAAAAAAGCGAAAAAAAACCCTCATTTTGCCATAATTGCGTACAATTCTTTTCCGAGATAATATGTCTTACCTTGGACGAGCCCATTGCAATATAGAATCCTTTTTATAAACTTTTAAGAGGCGATAAAAATTTTATGATTGAGACAAAAAGATCTATTTTTTTCTACAATTTCAACAATCCCTAGTTTTCCATTTTTAGCTCATTACTTAAGTTTGCCGAGTAAAATTCATGTTTTGCTGTGATATATATAGGCTATATATACTGCATATATATATATATATATATATATATACACACATATACATATTCATAATTATTATTATTATAATTATTACTAGCCAAGCTACAACCCTAGTTGTAAAAGAAAGAAGCTATAAGCCCAAGGGCTCCCACAGGGAAAAATAGCAGTGAGGAAAGGAAATATGGAAATAAATTAACGATATGAGAAAAAAAAAATATTTCCAAAACAGTAACAACATCAAAACAGATATTTCATATATAAACTATAAGAATACTTAGGGTAGCCTGTTCAACATAAAAACATTTGCTGTAAGTTTGAACTTTTGAAGTTCCAGTGATTCAACTATCCGAATAGGAAGGTCATTCCACTATAGAAAATTTTGGTTATTCGAATATATCTATTTTAGTTCCTGTCCTTCATTTTCCCCCTTAAAGTGGTATGGGGATTCATATAGTTTTATTTCTGCTGTATATCATCACTGTTGCAAAGATTGAAATTATTCTAAAGACTATATTAATTGTGTATCCATTCGTGTTTATATATATATATATATATATATGTGTGTGTGTGTGTACATATATATACATATATATATATAAATATATATGTGTGTATATAAATATATATATATATATATATATATATGAATATAAATATACATGTGTGTATATTTAAATATACATATATGTATATATAAATATATATATATGTATATATATAAATATATATATGTATATATATACATATACATATAAATATATATATGTGTATATATAAATATATACATATACAGTATATATATATATATATACAGTATATATATATATATATATACATATATATATATATATATATATATATTTAAATATACATATATATATATATATATATATGTATATATATAAATATATATATGTATATATACATATATATATATATATATATATACAAAGCTGATAAGAATATGAATACATAAATAGAATAATTAAATGTGGAGCAACATAATAGAGCCTCACATTATACATAAAAAAAATTTTAAGTGTGGATATATTTAAAGAATGAAATAACTTGACCTATATACAGGTTTAAAGGCAGCTCATAAGTGGAAGTGATAAGGGACAGTGACAATACCATAGTCTCTAGAAACTGGACAATGCCCTAGAGACTGACCATATTACATATAATCAGCACCCAAGCTAGGAGAAGGGAGGGCCAGGCAATGGCTGCTGGTGACTCGGAAAGTAGACCTATAGTCTTCGCCAAACAATACGAAAAACTATCCATCTTGAGCGGATCTCGAACACCTATCCGACAGACTGCCTAGCAGGGACGTTGCCAATAGTCAATCGCCTCTATGTGACAACAAAATAGTAAACATGGTATTTACAAATAAATAATGGACGACAGGTGTCTTCCCAAAACAAGATTTGTAAACAACAAAATTAACTTAATCAGAGAGGCTGCACCTGCTCTCTCAAGACATCTCGATGGCTTCCCCTTAGCCGTATGTATGTATGTATGTATGTATGTATGTATGTCCGTCATTCTTTTTCTAGCATGTATCTAAATATTCATTACTTTGTACTACGTACCTATACATTTAAACATATCTTTAATTTTGCGTACTATCATTGGTTTTACTTTGCATTACTTTAAACGCCGGATATTCCTGTGACGTATACATGTATATATACTATATGCACGCACATACACAATATACATACACACACACACACACACACACATATATATATATATATATGTGTGTGTGTGTGTGTGTGTGTGTGTGTATTCTTATTTCCTTTCCTCACTGGGCTATTTTCGGTGTTGGAGCCCTTAGGCTCGTAGCATCTTGCTTTTCCAACAAGGGTTGCAGCTTAGCCAGTAATGATATATATATATATATATATATACACAAACACACAATTTGCATGAATGTCAGAGAAGAGTGACAGTGACAATGCTCTAAAGACTGACCATATATCCACCTAACGTAGGAACAGGAAGGGCCGGCAAAGGCTGCTGATGACTCCGCAAGCAGACCTATAGGCTATCCAAACACCCCATCCCTAGCTCTCAAGGATGGTTAAGTTGCAGGCACTAGAATAAACTATCAAGCTTGAGCGTTACTCGACCCCCAGCCCATCAGATCCCCAACTAGGGACGTTTCCAATAGGCTACCACTCTTCGATATGTGTCACGGGGAACTCAAACAATAAGCAACATATTTTGGATTTAGAAAACGATATTATCTTTCAGCGCCGTTGGAAGCTTTAAGAATCGTTTGCGGCAACGGAACTAGCAGACCTTCTCTGTATGTGTGTTCGTACGTGTGTTTAGAGGGAGGAAACAGTCTGCCATAATCTTGTATTAACAGCCGGCCATAAAAGAAGCCCAGATCTGACGAGTTAATTGTCATGTCCGAAGGTTGTGGGGGCTGCGGATGGGAGATGAAAACCTTCATTTCCACCATTCCGAATGGATAGGAAGAAGTAAAGGTAAGATGAAAATAAAATGAAAATAAAAAGAAGAGCCACCGTCGACCCTGGCCCACTAACCGGCCCCCACCCTCCCTTAGTATTTCGGGGGTCTAAAGCTTCAAAGGAAAGGTGGGTTGGTTTTTCGGAGGGCAGCCGAGTTCTACGAATTGGGAGAAGAAGAAGGCGTGGCAGGTGGTGGTCGCGGGAGATGGGGGAGGAGGAGGTTTAGTGTGGAGGCGGATGAGAGAGAGAGAGAGAGAGAGAGAGAGAGAGAGAGAGAGAGAGGGGGGGGGGTAGGAAACCAAGGGAGGGGTCCTCTGCGCTTACAAAATGACGCAAAAGTTTTAGTAGCTCCTGTGGGAATTCGGAAATATAAAAGTCCACCGGACACGATAGATTTCTTTTTAAGCCCTGATTGTGACCTCGGGAAATGTTCGCCTTGGTATAGTTTGTCACTGTTCAAGATCTACTTTTTGTTCACCATTATTATTATTATTATCATTATCATTATTATTATTATTATTATTATTATTACTTGCTAAGCTACATTCCTAGTTGGAAACACAGGATGCTATAAGCCCAGGGGCCCCAACAGAGATAATAGCCCAGTGAGGAAAAGAAACAAGGACAAATAAAATACTTCAAGAACAGTAACAACATTAAAATAAATATCTCCTATATAAACTATAAAAACTTTAACAAAACAAGAGGAAGAGAAATAAGATGGAATAGTAAGCCCAAGTGTACCCTCAAGCAAAATAACTTGCTAAGCTACAACCCTAGATTGAATAGCAGGATGCTATAGGCCCAGGGGCCCCAACAGGGATGATAGCCCTGTGAGGAAAGGAAACAAGGAAAAATAAAATATTTTAAGAACAGTAACATTAAAATACTGTATGAGGAAATGGTTGTCATTCGAAAATAATAACCCAAGAAAATTCTCCAGTAAATTAGATTTTCTTTTTTTTATAAACTGATGATAATTTCATTTTACAAAGTAAAACTTTCTTTAAGGTTTGTTAAAGGCTAGAATTACTCAGTTCAGTGTCATACAAATATAACATCAACATTTCAAAAAAAGAACATCAACATGTCAAGGATGGTGAACTAATACAATTAATTTCTGCTACCTTCTTTCATCTGCATCGTTTCCCTTATTGATGATCTTGTATGTGTTATAGTTAAACTACAAAAAAACCTCATCTGCCAGTTAGTTGACTACCAAAGAGCTCATATACTAGTTAGTTGACTACCAAAGAGCTCATCTGCCAGTTAGTTGAATACCAGGAGCTCATATACTAGTTAGTTTGACTACCAAAGAGCTCATTTGCTAGTTAGTTGACTACCAAAGAGCTCACCTGCTAGTTAGTTGAATACCAGGAGCTCATATACTAGTTAGTTTGACTACCAAAGAGCTCATATACTAGTTAGTTGACTACCAAAGAGCTCATCTGCCAGTTAGTTGAATACCAGGAGCTCATATACTAGTTAGTTTGACTACCAAAGAGCTCATTTGCTAGTTAGTTGACTACCAAAGAGCTCACCTGCTAGTTAGTCGACTACCAAAAGAGCTCATCTGCTAATTAGTTAATTAACAACAAAAGAGCTCATCTGCTAGTTAGTTGACTACCAAAGAGTTCATTTGCTTGTTAGTTAACTACAAAAGAGTTCATCTGCTAGTTAGTTGACTACCAAAGAGTTCATTTGCTTGTTAGTTAACTACAAAAGAGCTTATCTCCTAGTTAGTTGACAACAAAAGAACTCATCTGCTAGTTAGTTGACTACCAAAGAGCTCATCTGCTAGTTAGTTGACTACCAAAGAGCTCATTTGGTAGTTAGTTGACTAAAAAAAATCTCATCCGCTAGTTAGTTGACAATCAAAGAGCTCATCTGCTAGTTAGTTGACTACCAAAGAGCTCATTTGGTAGTTAGTTGACTAAAAAAATCTCATCCGCTAGTTAGTTGACTATCAAAGAGCTCATCTGCTAGTTAGTTGACTACAAAAGAGCTCATCTGCTAGTTAGTTGACTACCAAAGAGCTCATCTGCTAGTTAGTTAACTACAAAAGAGATAACCTGCTAGTTAGTTAACTGCAAAAGAGCATATATGATACAGTTAGTTAAAAGCAAGAGCTAATCTGCTAGTTAGCTAACTACAAAAGAGATCATCTGCTAGTTGGCTAACAGAAAAAGAGCTCATCTGTTACAATTAATTAACTACAAAACAGCTCGTAAATATCTCGTTAACACCTGGAAGCGTTCATATTCGTTTGAATCAAGCCAGAAGACCCTCTGATAAAGGTGACGAGAGAGAGAGAGAGAGAGAGAGAGAGAGAGAGAGAGAGAGAGAATTTTCAGAAACGTCGGAAGAGAAAATGGCGTGAAAATAAGGCCAGACTTCTCCTCTGAAAGGCGGACGTCATATGGAGATGTTATTGACAAACGCGGCCAACCGGACGAGAAATTAGTTCAAGGGGCCATTTAGAATAATGACTGGAACACTGAGAGAGAGAGAGAGAGAGAGAGAGAGAGAGAGAGAGATTCTCTAATTGTTTCCAATTTTCTCTAACCCTAACGTCTTAGAATGAGAGGTGGTTCGCATTTTCATCCAGAAGTAAAAAAAAAAAAAAAAAAAAAACAACAAATGGGACCTTTGTAGTCCACTCCAGAACATAGGCACCGGACATGTCCTTAGTCACGTCTTGGGTTTGGCCATTTTCATCACCGCGTTGGTCAAATAGGACTGGTGATGGTGAAAGATTTATGTCTGATCGCTCACAGCAAACCAACCTAGTATGGGTGGCCCTGACTAGTAGAGCTTTGTTGATCATGGCAATAAACAAACCTTTCATCACATTAAGGTATCCCACTTCAGAAAAGGAAATCAAATAAATAAGCAAATAAATGAACAAAAAGGTGAAAATGAAACCAAGCTTACAGGAAATTCTGTAAATTCTTTAGGTATAGAAACTACAAATACGAGGAAATTCTGTAAATTCTTTAAGTATGGAAAACCCCAAATACGGGGAAATTCTGTAAATTCTTTAGGTATGGAAACTACAAATACGAGGAAATTCTGTAAATTCTTTAAGAATGGAAACTACAAATATGAAAAAAATTTAAATTCTTCAAGTATGGACACCACACATACGAGAAAATTCTATAAATTCTTTAAGTATGGAAACTACAAATGCGAAGAAACTCTGTCAATTCTTCAAGAACGGAAACTACAAATAAAAAAAATCAGTATATTCCTTAAGTATGGAAACCCCAAATACGAGAAAATTATGTAAACTACAAATACGAATAAATGCTGTAAATTCTCTAGATATGCAAACCCCAAATACAAGGAAATTCTGTAAATTCTTTAGATATGGAAACCACAAATACGAGAAAATTCTGCAAATTCTTTAAATATGGAAACTACAAATAGGAAAAATCTATAAATTCTATAAGTATGGAAACCCCAAATACGAGAAGAAAATTCTTTAAATTCTTCAAGTATGGAAACTACAAATACTTGGAAATTCTGTAAATTCTTTAAATATGGAGACAAGAAATATGAGAAAATTCTATAAATTCTTTATATACGGAAACTACAAATACGAAAAATCTGTAAATTCTTTAATTATTGAAACTACAAATACGAAGAAATTCTGTAAATTTTTTTTAAGCATGGAAACCACAAATAAGAGGAAATTCTGCAAATTCTTCAAGTATGTAAATGCTGAATCCAAGAAAATTCTGTTAATTCTTTGAAAATGGAAACCAAAATTATGAGAAAATGCTTTAAATTCTTATGTATGGAAACCAAAATTGAGAAGATACTGTAAATTCTTATGTATGGAAACCAAAATTATGAGAAAATGCTGTAAATTCTTTATGTATAGAAACCAAAATTGAGAAAATGCTTTACATTATTATGTATGGAAACCAAAATTATGAGAAAATGCTTTAAATTCTTATGTATGGAAACCAAAATTATGAGAAAATACTTTAAATTCTTATGTATGGAAACCAAAATTATGAGAAAATGCTTTAAATTCTTATGTATGAAAACCAAAATTATGAGAAAATGCTTTAAATTTTTTATATGTGGAAACCAAAATTATGAGAATGCTGTAAATTCTTTATGTATGGAAACCAAAATTATGAGAAAATGCTGTACATTCTTTATGTATGGAAACCAAAATTATGAGAAAATGCTTTAAATGCTTATGTGTGGAAACCAAAATTATGAGAAAATGCTTTAAATGCTTATGTGTGGAAACCAAAATTATGAGAAAATGCTTTAATTACTTATGTATGGAAACCAAAATTATGAGAAAATGCTTTAAATTCTTATGTATGGAAACCAAAATTGAGAAGATACTGTAAATTCTTATGTATGGAAACCAAAATTATGAGAAAATGCTGTAAATTCTTTATGTATAGAAACCAAAATTGAGAAAATGCTTTACATTATTATGTATGGAAACCAAAATTATGAGAAAATGCTTTAAATTCTTATGTATGGAAACCAAAATTATGAGAAAATACTTTAAATTCTTATGTATGGAAACCAAAATTATGAGAAAATGCTTTAAATTCTTATGTATGAAAACCAAAATTATGAGAAAATGCTTTAAATTTTTTATATGTGGAAACCAAAATTATGAGAATGCTGTAAATTCTTTATGTATGGAAACCAAAATTATGAGAAAATGCTGTACATTCTTTATGTATGGAAACCAAAATTATGAGAAAATGCTTTAAATGCTTATGTGTGGAAACCAAAATTATGAGAAAATGCTGTAAATTCTTTATGTATGGAAACCAAAATTATGAGAAAATGCTTTAAATGCTTATATGAAGGAAACCAAAGTTATGAGAAAATGCTGTAAATTCTTTATGTATGGAAACCAAAATTATGAGAAATGCAGTAAATTCTTTATGTATGGAAACCAAAATTATGAGAAAATGCTTTAAATTTTTAAGTATGGAAACCAAAATTATGAGAAAATACTGTAAATTCTTTTGTATGGAAACCAAAATTATGAGAAAATGCTGTAAATTCTTTATGTATGGAAACCAAAATTGAGAAAATGCTTCAAGTTCTTATGTAAGGAAACCAAAATTATGAGAAAATGCTTTAAATTCTTATGTATGGAAACCAAAATTATGAGAAAATGCTGTAAATTCTTTATGTATGGAAACCAAAATTATAAGAAAATGCTGTAAATTCTTTATGTATGGAAACCAAAATTATGAGAAAATGCTTTAAATTCTTATGTATGAAAACCAAAATTATGAGAAAATGCTTTAAATTCTTATGTATGGAAACCAAAATTATGAGAAAATGCTGTAAATTCTTTATGTATGGAAACCAAAATTATGAGAAAATGCTGTAAATTCTTTATGTATGGAAACCTAAATTATGAGAAAATGCTTTAAATTCTTATGTATGGAAACTAAAATTATGAGAAAATTTTGTTAATTCTTTGATGGATGGAAACCAAAACTATGAGAAAATTTCTGTAAATTCTTTATGTATGGAAACCAAAATTATGAGAAAA
Organism: Palaemon carinicauda; assembly: GCF_036898095.1. Lineage (NCBI taxonomy): Eukaryota > Metazoa > Arthropoda > Malacostraca > Decapoda > Palaemonidae > Palaemon > Palaemon carinicauda. The sequence goes on from NC_090757.1 coordinate 12,231,247, forward strand.
TGCTTTAAATTCTTGTGTATAGAAACCAAAATTATGAGAAAATGCTTTAAATTCTTATGTATGGGAACCAAATTTATGAGAAAATGCTTTAAATTCTTAAGAATGGAAACCAAAATTATGAGAAAATGCTGTAAATTCTTTATGTATGAAAACCAAAATTATAAGAAAATGCTTTGAATTCTTATGTATGGAAACCAAAATTATGAGAAAATGCTTTAAATTCTTATGTATGGAAACTAAAATTATGAGAAAATGCTTTAAATTCTTTATGTATGGAAACTAAAATTATGAGAAAATGCTTTGAATTCTTATGTATGGAAACCAAAATTATGAGAAAATGCTTTAAATTCTTATGTATGGAAACCAAAATTATGAGAAAATGCTGTACATTCTTTATGTATGGTAACCAAAATTATGAGAAAATGCTGTAAATTCTCTATGTATGGAAACCAAAATTATGAGAAAATGCTTTAAATACTTATGTATGGAAACCAAAATTATGAGAAAATGCTGTAAATTCTTATGTATGGAAACCAAAATTATGAGAAAATACAGTAAATTCTTATGTATGGAAACCAAAATTATGAGAAAATGCTGTAAATTCTTTATGTATGGAAACCAAAATTGAGAAAATGCTTTAAATTCTTAAGTATGGAAACAAAAATTATGAGAAAATGCTTCAAATTCTTATGTATGGAAACCAAAATTATGAGAAAATGCTTTAAATTCTTATGTATGGAAACCAAAATTATGAGAAAATGCTGTAAATTCTTTATGTATGGAAACCAAAATTGAGAAAATGCGTTAAATTATTATGTATGGAAACCAAAATTATTAGAAAATGCTGTAAATTCTTTATGAATGGAAACCAAAATTATAAGAAAATGCTTTAAATTCTTATATATGGAAACTAAAATTATGACAAAATTCTGTAAATTCTTTATGTATGGAAACCAAAATTATGAGAAAATGCTTTAACTTCTTATGTATGGAAACCCAAATCATAAGAAAATGCTTTAAATTCATATGTATGGAAACCAAAATTATGAGAAAATGCTGTAAATTCTTTATGTATGGAAACCAAAATTATGAGAAAATGCTTTAAATTCTTATGTATGAAAACCAAAATTATGAGAAAATGCTGTAAATTCTTATGTATGAAAACCAAAATTATGAGAAAATGCTGTAAATTCTTATGTATGAAAACCAAAATTATGAGAAAATGCTGTAAATTCTTTATGTATGGAAACAAAAATTATAAGAAAATGCTGTAAATTCTTTATGTAGGGAAACAAAAATTATGAGAAAATGCTGTAAATTCTTTATGTATGGAAACCAAAATTATGAGAAAATGCTTTAAATTCTTTATGTATGAAAACCAAAATTATGAGAAAATGCTGTAAATTCTTTATGTATGGAAACAAAAATTATGAGAAAATACTGTAAATTCTTATGTATGAAAACCAAAATTATGAGAAAATGCTGTAAATTCTTTATGTATGGAAACCAAAATTATGAGAAAATTTTGTAAATTCTTTATGAATGGAAACCAAAATTATGAGAAAATGCTTTAAATTCTTATGTATTGAAACCAAAATTATGAGAAAATGCTTTAAATTCTTATGTATGGACACCAAAATCATGAGAAAATGCTTTAAATTCTTATGCATGGAAACCAAAATTATGAGAAAATGCCGTAAATTCATTATGTATGGAAACCAAAATTGTGAGAAAATGCTTTAAATTCTTATGTATGGAAACCAAAATTATGAGAAAATGCTGAAAATTCTTTATGTATGGAAACCAAAATTATGAGAAAATGCTGTAAATTCTTTATGTATGGAAACCAAAATTATGAGAAAATGCTGTAAATTCATTAAGTATGGAAACCTCAAATAAAATAAAATTCTCTAAATTCTTGAAGTATGAAAAACCGAATACGAGAAAATTCTGCAAATTCTTCAAATATAGAAACCACAACTCCGTAAAAAAATTCTGTGAAATTCTTTAAATATGGAAACCCCAAATACGAGAAAATTCTGTAAATTCTTCAAGTAAGGAAACCCTAGAATATGATAAAATTCTATAAATTCTTCAAATATGGAAACCCGAAATGCAAGAAAATTCTTTAAATTCTTTTAAATACGGAAACCAAATACGAGAAATTTCTGTAAATTCTTTGAATATGGAAACCCTAAATAGGAGAAAATTCTATAAATTCTTTAAATATGGAAACCCTAACTACGAGAAAATTGTATAAATTCTTCAAATATGGAAACCCTTAATACAAAAAAAAAAAATACTAAATATTCTTCACGTATGAAAACCCCAAACACGAGAAAATTCTGTAAAGTCTTTATTTATGGAACCAAAATATAAGAGAAGATTCTTTGATTATGGGAACCCAAATATGAGAAAATTCTGTAAATTCTTGAATTATGGAAACCCAAAATATGAGAGAATTCTGTAAATTCTTGAATTATGGAAACCCAAAATGAGAGAAAATTTTGTATATTCTAGTTTGGAAACCAAAAATACAAGAAAATTCTGTAAATTATTAAGTATGGAAACATCAAATATGAGAAAATTCTGCAAATTTTTAAGTAAGGAAATCCCGAATACAAGAAAATTTTGTAAATTCTTTAAGGATGGAAACCCCAAATACGAGAAAATTCGGTAAATTCTTTAAGGATAGAAACCCAAAATACGAGAAAATTCTGTATATTTTTAAGTAGGGAAACACCAAATATGAGAAAATTCTGTTAAATTCTTTAGAAATGGAAATCTCAAGTACAAGAAAATGCTGTAAATTCTTTGAGAATGGAAACCCCAAATAAGAGAAAATTCTGTAAATTCTTGAAGTATGGAAACCAAAATACGAAAAAAATTATTTAAATTCTTTAAAAATGGAAACTTAAAATACGAGAAAATTATTTAATTTTTTAAAAAATGGAAACCCAAAATACGGAAAAATTATTTAATTTTTTTTGAAGATGGAAACTCAAAATACGAGAAAATTATTTGAATTTTTTGAAGATGGAAAATCAAAATAAGAGAAAAATATTTAAATTCTTTAAAAATGGAAACTCAAAATACGAGATTTTTTTTTTTTAATTTTTTAAAAATTGAAACCCCAAATACCAGAAAATTCCGAAAATTCTTTAAGAATGGAAACCCCAAATACGAGAAAATTCCGTAAATTCTTTAAAAATGAAAACTCAAAATACGAGAAAATTCGGTAAATTCTTTAAGGATGGAAACCCAAAATACGAGAAAATTGTGTAAATTCTTCAAGGATGGAAACCCAAAATACGAGAAAAATTCTATAAATTCTTGAAGTATGGAAACCCAAAATACGAGAAAATTTTGTAAATTCTTTAAGGATGGAAACCCCAAATACGAAAACATTCTGTAATTTCTTTAAGGATGGAAACCCAAAATACAAGAAAATTTTATAAATTCTTTAAGGATGGAAACCCAAATACGAGAAAATTTTGTAAATTCCTTAAGGATGGAAACCCAAAATATGAGAAAATTCTGTAAATTCTTTAAGGATGGAAATCCAAACTACGAGAAAATTCTATAAATTCTTGAAGTATGGAAACCCAAAATACGAGTAAATTCTGTAAATTCTTTAAGGATGGAAACCCAAAATACGAGAAAATTCTATAAATTCTTGAAGTATAGCAACCCCAAATACGAGAAAATTCTATAAATTCTTGAAGTAAGGAAACCCCAAAAAGGAAAAAATTTAGTAAATTCTTTTAGGATGGAAACCCAAAATACGAGAAAATTCGGTAAATTCTTTAAGGATAAAAACCCAAAATACGAAAAAATTCTGTAAATTCTTTAAGGATGGAAACCCAAAATACGAGAAAATTCGGTAAATTCTTTAAGGATGGAAACCCAAAATACAAGAAAATTCTATAAATTGATGAAGTATGGAAACCCCAAAATACGAAAAAAATAGGTAAATTCTTTAAGGATAGAAACCCAAAATACGAGAAAATTCTGTATATTTTTAGATATGGAAACACCAAATATGAAAAAAACTCTGTAAATTCTTTAAAAATGGAAATCTCAAGTACAAGAAAATGCTGCAAATTCTTCAAGGATGGAAACCCAAAATACGAGAAAATTCTGTAAATTCTTGAAATATGGAAACCCAAAATACGAGAAAATTTTTTAAATTCTGTAAGGATGGAAATCCAAAATACGAGAAAATTCTATAAATTCTTGAAGTATGGAAACCCAAAATACAAGAAAATTCTGTAAATTCTTTAAGGATGAAAACCGAAAATACGAGAAAATTCTATAAAATTCATGAAGTATGGAAACCCCAAATACGAGAAAATTCTGTAAATTCTTTAAGGATGGAAACCCAAAATACGAGAAAATTCTATAAATTCTTGAAGTATGGAAACCCAAAATACGAAAAAATTCTGTAAATTCTTTAAGGATGAAAACCCCAAATACAAGGAAATTCTATAAAATCTTGAAGTATGGAAACCCAAAATAAGAAAAAATTCTGAAAATTCTTTAAGGATGGAAACCCAAAATACAAGAAAATTCTGTAAATTCTTAAAGGATAGAAACTCCAAATAAAAGAAAATTTTGTGAATAATTTAGGATGGAAACCCAAAATACGAGAAAATTCTATAAATTCTTGAAGTATGGAAACACAAAATACGAGCAAATTCTGTAAATTCTTTAAGGATGGAAACCCAAAATACGAAAAAATTCTATAAATTCTTGAAGTATGGAAACACCAAATACGAGAAAATTTTGTAAATTCTTTAAGGATGGAAACCCAAAATACAAGAAAATTCTGTAAATTCTTTAAGGATGGAAACCCCAAAAACGAGAAAATTCTATAAATTCTTGAAGTATGGAAACCACAAATACGAGAAAATTTTGTAAATTCTTTAAGGATGGAAACCCAAAATACGAGAAAATTCTGTAAATTCTTTAAGGATGGAAACACAAAATACGAAAAAATTCTATAAATTCTTGAAGTATGGAAAACCCCAAATACAAGAAAATTTTGTAAATTCTTTAAGGATGGAACCCCAAAATACGAGAAAATTCTGTAAATTCTTTAAGGATGGACACCCAAAATACGAGAAAATTCTATAAATTGTTATATTATTGAAATCCCAAATACGAGAAAATTTTGTAAATTCTTTAAGGATGGAAACACAAAATACAAGAAAATTCTGTAAATTCTTTGAAGATGGAAACCCAAAATACGAGAAAATTCGGTAAATTCTTTAAGGATAGAAACCCAAAATACGAGAAAATTCTATAAATTCTTGAAGGATGGAAACCTAAAATACGAGAAAATTCTAAAAATTCTTTAATTATGGAAACCCCAAATACGAGAAAATTTTGTAAATTCTTTAAGGATGGAACCCCAAAATACGAGAAAATTCGGTAAATTCTTTAAGGATAGAAACCCAAAATACGAGAAAATTCTATAAATTGTTATATTATTGAAATCCCAAATACGAGAAAATTTTGTAAATTCTTTAAGGATGGAAACCCAAAATACAAGAAAATTCTGTAAATTCTTTGAAGATGGAAACCCAAAATACGAGAAAATTCGGTAAATTCTTTAAGGATGGAAACCCAAAATACGAGAAAATTTTATAAATTCTTGAAGGATGGAAACCTAAAATACGAGAAAATTCTAAAAATTCTTTAATTATGGAAACCCCAAATACGAGAAAATTTTGTAAATTCTTTAAGGATGGAAACTCAAAATACAAGAAAATTCTGTAAATTCCTTAAGGATAGAAACCTCAAATAGGAGAAAATTCTGTAAATTCTTTAAGGATGGAAACCCAAAATACGAGATAATTCTATAAATTCTTTAAGTATGGAAACCCAAAATACGAGAAAATTTTGTAAATTCTTGAAGTATGGAAACCCCAAATACGAAAAAAATTCTGTAATTTCTTTAAGGATGGAAACCCCAAATAAAAGAAAATTCTATAAATTCTTTAAGGATGGAAACCCAAAATACGAGAAAATTGTATAAATTCTTGAAGTATGGAAACCCAAAATCCGAGAAAATTTTATAAATTCTTTAATGGAAACCCCAAATACGAGAAAATTTTGTAAATTCCTTAAGGATGGAAACCCAAAATATGAGAAAATTCTGTAAATTCTTTAGGGATGGAAACCCAAAATACGAGAAAATTCTATAAATTCTTAAAGTATGGAAACCCAAAATACAAGAAAATTCTGTAAATTCCTGAAGTATGGAAACCCCTTACAAGAAAATTTTGTAAATTCTTTAAGGATGGAAATCCAAAATACAAGAAAATTCTATAAATTCTTGAAGTATAGAAACCCAAAATACGAGAAAATTCTGTAAATTCTTTAAGGATGGAAACCCCAAATACGAGAAAATTCTATAAATTCTTGAAGTATGGAAACCCAAAATACGAGAAAATTCTATAAATTCTTGAAGTATGGAAACCCAAAATACGAGAAAATTTTATAAATTCTTTAAGGATGGAAACCCCAATATACGAGAAAATTTTGTAAATTCTTTAAGGATGGAAATCCAAAATACGAGAAAATTGTATAAATTCTTGAAGTATGGGAACCCAAAATACGAGAAAATTCGGTAAATTCTTTAGGGATGGAAACCCCAGATACGAGAAAATTCTATAAATTCTTGAAGTATGGAAACCCAAAATACGAGAAAATTTTGTAAATTCTTTAAGGATGGAAATAAAAAATACGAGAAAATTCTATAAAATCTTGAAGTATGGAAATCCAAAATACGAGAAAATTCTATAAATTCTTGAAGTATGGAAACCCAAAATACGAGAAAATTCTATAAATTTTTGAAGTATGGAAACTCAAAATACGAGAAAATTTTGTAAATTCTTTAAGGATGGAAACCCAAAATACGAGAAAATTCTATAAATTCTTGAAGTATGGAAACCCAAAATACGAGAAAATTCTGTAAATTCTGCAAGGATGGAAACCCCAAATACGAGAAAATTCTATAAATTCTTGAAGTATGGAAACCCAAAATACGAGAAAATGTTGTAAATTCTTTAAGGATGGAAACCCAATACATGAAAAAATCCTATAAATACTTGAAGTATGGAAACCCCAAATACGAGAAAATTCTGTAAATTCTTGAAATATGGAAATCCCAAAATACGAGAAAATTCTATAAATTCTTGAAGTATGAAAACCCAAAATACGAGAAGATTCTGTAAATTTTCGAAGTATGGAAACCCCAAATACGAGAAAATTCTATAATTTTTTGAAGTATGGAAACTCAAAATACGAGAAAATGTTGTAAATTCTTGAAGTATGGAAACCCAAAATACCAGAAAATTCTGTAAATTCTTGAAGTATGGGAACCTCAAATACGAGAAAATTCTATAAATTCTTGAAGTATGGAAACCCAAAATACGAGAAAATTTTGTAAATTCTTTAAGGATGGAAACCCAATACACAAGAAAATTCTATAAATTCTTGAAGTATGGAAACCCAAATACGAGAAAATTCTGTAAATTCTTTAAGGATGGAAGCCCAAAATACGAGAAAATTCTATAAATTCTTGAAGTATGGAAACCCAAAATACGAGAAGATTCTGTAAATTTTCGAAGTATGGAAACCCCAAATACGAGAAAATTCTGTAAATTCTTTAAGGATGGAAACCCAAAATACGAGAAAATTCTATAAATTCTTGAAATATGGAAATCCCAAAATACGAGAAAATTTTGTAAATTCTTTAGGGATGGAAACCCAAAATACGAGAAAATTCTATAAATTCTTGAAGTATGGAAACCCAAAATACGAGAAAATTTTGTAAATTCTTTAAGGATGGAAACCCCAAATACGAGAAAATTCTATAAATTCTTGTAGTATGGAAACCCCAAATACGAGAAAATTCTATAAATTCTTGTAGTATGGAAACCCCAAATACGAGAAAATTCTATAAATTCTTGAAGTATGGAAACCCAAATACGAGAAAATTCTGTAGATTCTTGAAGTATGGAAACCCCAAATACGAGAAAATTCCATAAATTCTTGTTGTATGGAAACCCCAAATACGAGAAAATTCTATAAAGTCTTGAAGTATGGAAACCTCAAATACGAGAAAATTCTATAAATTCTTGAAGTATGGAAACCCAAAATACGAGAAAATTCTGTAAATTCTTTAAGGATGGAAACCCAAAAAACCAGAAAATTCTGTAAATTTTTTAAGGATGGAAACCCAAAATACGAGAAAATTATGTAAATTCGTTAAAATTGGAAACTCAAAATACGAGAAAATTCTGTAAATTCTTGAAGTATGGAAACCCCAAATACGAGAAAATTCCATAAATTCTTGTTGTATGGAAACCCCAAATACGAGAAAATTCTATAAATTCTTGAAGTATGGAAACCTCAAATACGAGAAAATTCTATAAATTGTTGAAGTATGGAAACACCAAATACGAGAAAATTCTGTAAATTCTTAAAGGATGGAAACCCAAAATACGAGAAAATTCTGTAAATTTTTTAAGGATGGAAACCCCAAATACGAGAAAATTATGTAAATTCGTTAAAATTGGAAACTCAAAATACGAGAAAATTCTGTAATCTCTTTAAAAATGGAAACTCAAAATACGAGAAAATTCTGTAAATTCTTGAAGTATGGGAACCTCAAATACGAGAAAATTCTATAATTTTTTGAAGTATGGAAACTCAAAATACGAGAAAATTTTGTAAATTCTTTAAGGATGGAAACCCAAAATACGAGAAAATTCTATAAATTCTTGAAGTATGGAAACCCAAAATACGAGAAAATTCTGTAAATTCTTCAAGGATGGAAACCCCAAATACGAGAAAATTCGATAAATTCTTGAAGTATGGAAACCCAAAATACGAGAAAATTTTGTAAATTCTTTAAGGATGGAAACCCAATACACAAGAAAATTCTATAAATTCTTGAAGTATGGAAACCCAAATACGAGAAAATTCTGTAAATTCTTTAAGGATGGAAGCCCAAAATACGAGAAAATTCTATAAATTCTTGAAGTATGGAAACCCAAAATACGAGAAGATTCTGTAAATTTTCGAAGTATGGAAACCCCAAACACGAGAAAATTCTGTAAATTCTTTAAGGATGGAAACCCAAAATACGAGAAAATTCTATAAATTCTTGAAATATGGAAATCCCAAAATACGAGAAAATTTTTTAAATTCTTTAGGGATGGAAACCCAAAATACGAGAAAATTCTATAAATTCTTGAAGTATGGAAACCCAAAATACGAGAAAATTTTGTAAATTCTTTAAGGATGGAAACCCTAAATACGAGAAAATTCTATAAATTCTTGTAGTATGGAAACCCCAAATACGAGAAAATTCTATAAATTCTTGAAGTATGGAAACCCAAATACGAGAAAATTCTGTAGATTCTTGAAGTATGGAAACCCCAAATACGAGAAAATTCCATAAATTCTTGTTGTATGGAAACCCCAAATACGAGAAAATTCTATAAAGTCTTGAAGTATGGAAACCTCAAATACGAGAAAATTCTATAAATTCTTGAAGTATGGAAACTCAAAATACGAGAAAATTCTGTAAATTCTTTAAGGATGGAAACCCAAAAAACGAGAAAATTCTGTAAATTTTTTAAGGATGGAAACCCAAAATACGAGAAAATTATGTAAATTTGTTAAAATTGGAAACTCAAAATACG
>NC_090757.1:12260965-12293465 GCF_036898095.1 Palaemon carinicauda
GACTCTCTCTCTCTCTCTCTCTCTCTCTCTCTCTCTCTCTCTCTCTCTCTCTCTCTCTCTCTCTCTCTCTCTCTCTCTTCTTTGTAGGTATAGTAGGTGTGCTTATATATACATACAAATATACTGTATATAAATTTATATGCACATGTGTATGTCATATATATATATATATATATATATATATATATATATATATATATATATATATATATATATATATATTTACATGTAAATATAGATTTATATATATAGATAGATAGATTTGTTTATATATGTTTATATATATATATATATATATATATATATATATATATATATATATATATTTATATATGTATATATATATGTATATATATATGCATACATTCATATATTTATTATTATTATATATATATATATATATATATATATATATATATATATATATGTGTGTGTGTGTGTGTGTGTTTGTGTGTGTAATATATTATATATACCGTACATATACACAATATATATATATGTATGTATGCATATATATATATATATATATATATATATATATATATATATATATATTAACACATACATGTAAGTAAGTAGGTGTCACAACTATTTAAGTAATAGACACAGGAAAATTTCGCATTGTAACTCGGAAAAAAAAAAAAATTGAACTATTTAATCTCAACATAAGAGTTTTACATAATTTGAACATTAAAAATATGAAATACCTTTCATAAAACATCAAACAACGAAAGTCAATATATATATATATATATATATATATATATATATATATATATATATATATATATATATATATATATATATATATATATATATATATATATATATATATATAATCTAGCTGGGCAACTTTGAAATGCAAGCTTATACTTATTTACTCTATATTCTCTTCTATTATCTACTCTGTCTATCTCGTTACTGGTATATCTAAAACTAACCTAAGTTCGTTTGCTATCCATGTTAAGACAATCTTAATAGAATCCAAATTGTATACGGTCTTGCAGATTAACCTGTGCAATTTACTTTAATTGCAAAATGGGACATGAATACCTGTAATATAAAAATATTAAAAAAACGAGCAGAGAGAGAGAGAGAGAGAGAGAGAGAGAGAGAGAGAGAGAGAGAGAGAGAGAGAGAGAGAGAGAGTTTTATGTTAGTCACTCTACTACAGAACCATTGCAATTAAAGACATTTACGTATGTATACATAAAAATATTAATATATACATACATACATATATATATATATATATATATATATATATATATATATATATATATATATATATATATATATATATATATATATATATATATATATATATATGTATACATATAAACATATGTTCATAAATATATTCATAGATAAATACATAAATATATAGTATCGATATATATATATATATATATATATATATATATATATATATATATATATATATATATATATATATAAATATATATATACATATATAAATATATATCCATATATAAATATATATATATAATATATGTATATATATATATATATATATATATATATATATATATATATATATATATATATATATATATATATATATATATATATATATGAAAATTCCCAGCACCTTTCGCATTTGGCTTTAAACGGAAGCTCCAAATATTGCATGACAGAGAGAGAGAGAGAGAGAGAGAGAGAGAGAGAGAGAGAGAGAGAGAGAGAGAGAGAGAGATCAACACATCCAGTGACTCATGGAAACTGCAGTTTACCCAAGGCAAGTAAAAGAGTAGGAAAAAAAAGTAAAAAGGTGAAAATACACTTACCTAACACTCCATTTTGGCTGTAGAAAGGAAAGGGGGAAAACAAAAGAAAAGACTTTAGCTTCACTAATGTCACTCGGCTGGTTTTTAGACACAAAATGTTATCTCTGACATTTTCAAAAGTTTTTTTTTTATACATAACTGGATTCAGTTCAGGGCCTTTAATTATAGGACTATGGAAAAGAGGATTTTGATTATAGAAATAACTTGAAATTAAACTGGAGAATATTGTTTATAATAAAGGTGTGCATCGTGTATCTTTTATTGAATTAAGATTTTCGAAATATATAATAAAAATCGCATCACATGGAAAAGGTAGGCTATATGTGACGTATCTTTTATCAAAATACGATCTTGGAAATATGGAATGGAAAGCCGTATTATAAGAGAAAACGTATAAAGTTTAAGAATTTGGAAGTATATAATAAAAAAACGTATCACATGGAAAAGATAGGCTATTATATGACGTATCTCTTATTAAATCAAGAATATGATAATGTATAATCAAAAGCTGTATTATATGAGAAAAGGTATACAGTTTATGACGTATCTTTTATCGAATTAAGAATTAGGAAATATATAATAAAATTTGTATCACATGAAAATAGTATATATGACATATCTTTTATTGAATAAAAAAAATTAGAAATATATATAATTAAAAGTCGTATTGTATGAGAAAAGGTATACAGTATATGACGTACCTTTTATTAAATGAAGAATTGGGAAATAAAGTTCAAAAGTCGTATCGCATGAAAAAAATTCACGTATATATTATGACGTACCTTTAATTCAATTATGAATGGGGAAATATAATTTATAATTGAAATCATATCCCATGAAAAAATTAATTAATCATGACGTTCTTTCATAATTGAGGAATAAGCATATGTACTGCAAGATGCAACAGAATAATTTAGCGATACGCAAAGAACAATGAGACTTACGTGCGTATAACATGATAAACAAGAGGGGTACTCAGTAGAGCGCAGACCTCTACCGCGGCAGCTTATTTGTCGACCTTTTGCTAGACCGTGACCTTAACCTTTGATCTTGACCTTCCAAAATTTAAAAATTTCCAGCTTTTTACATAACCGTTAATCTCTGCAAGGTTCATTACTCTATGATCAAAATTGTGGCCTGGAAGCTCTTCACAAACAAAGACACTGAAATCGAGGGTAAAGCATAACCTTCCAACTTCGTTGGCGGAAGTAGTCAATTTTGCATATTTTTGAAAATGTCAGGATACCAATGTTTAGAGAAACATTATTAGATCATTTTGAGCATTTTTAATCATTCCCATTTAGTATGGCTAAGCTAACAGAGTATTTATTTTCAACATAGAAAAAGTTGCAACTTCGGCCTTCAAAAAAGTTATCTTCTCGAAAGCAGATCTAATTTGATATATATAGTTTTATCTTGTTTACTTACATAACAATTACTAAATATGGGTAAATTATCTTTTAATTAGCTATAAATATATAGTTCTTTACATGTTTAATGGAATAACAATGACTAATTAAATAAAGTTAAATTACCTTTTCATTAATCTCCAATCAGAGAGGTAGTGATAGAATGGCCAATTAAGAATTATTCATAAATCGTTCATCTATGTTTGAATGTTATTCATTGAATGACTCGAAAAAAAATATAAAAAATATGAATTAAAAGTATTTTCAAAACTTATATTTGTAAACCGAGTTGCAACTTTTATTAAAAACTACATATATTTATTAAAGTGAAAAAAAAATTGTAATATCTAAATCAAATAAAAACTGTCACATTTAATGAAGCAACGCTACATTTTAATGACATTTAAAGAATGTGAACATAATTTATTATAGCTCTCAAGCAAGCTCTATTAAAGACATTTAAAAACTTTTATTGACACTTAAAGAATATGAGCACAATTTATTATAGCTCTCAAGCAAGCTCTATAAAAGACATTTAAAAACTTTTATTGACACTTAAAGAATATGAGCACAATTTATTATAGCTCTCAAGCAAGCTCTATCAAAGACATTTAATAACTTTTAATGACACTTAAAGAATATGAGCACATTATGTTGAAGCTCTCAAACAAGCTCTATTAAGACATTTAAAAAAAAAAAAAACTACGTTAGATAAACAATAAGATGCTCAAACAAGCCAGATATTTACAACATACAGATCTAACTAAACTTAAAAGAGATTATCAAAGACTTAAGATTTAAAAGTACAAACAATCACATAAACAAAAAAACAGTCAGAATCTTCTGTAAATCATTGGGTGTTTAAATGTACATTTCATTCAAGAGTGATTTAAAGCTATTGGCGGCAGTTTTAGTCATTTGGCTAAACGTCACACTGAAAAAAAAAGGCTTTGTTAACCTCAAGTCAGTGAATTTTAAATCATAAAGTAGCTGTTAGACTATCTATATTCCTAATTCCTAAATTCCTAACTGTCAGAGATGTCTATATCACACTTCTTAAAACATCACACAAATCTAAAGTAAATGGAAGTCCTTCGTTAGTAAATGATACAAATCATTTGTATTTCCTTACCATTTCATTTTTAAATCTAAAGAATGTTTTCCATGAAAACAAAATTTATATACAAAGTTCTACAGTAAATATATGTCCTTGTTAAGTAAATGATAAAATTAATATGTATTTCCTTACCATTAAATTTATAAATTTAAAGAATATCTTTCCATGAAAAGAAAAATTATATATTTCTAAAGTAAATACATATTCCTTTCCTAGTAAAGGATCAAAATCATATTTGCTTAAAATTACATAAAGAAAAATTTAAGAATATTTTCCAAGTATAAAAAATGTCCTTGGTTAATAATGATCAGAATCATTTGTATTTTTTTTAACAATTTCATAAAAGAACAAAAATATTTTTCAAGAAAAATAAGTTATGAAAGTTTATAAATTAGTGAATCCTAAGTTAATAATGATCGGTATAATTTGTATTTTCTTATGATATCATTAAAAAATTAAGAATGTTTCCCAAGACAAATAACAAATTATGAAAATTTATAAATCGGTGAATCCTTAGTTAATAATGATCGGTATAATTTGTATTTTCTTACGATATCATTATAAAAATCAGACTATTTCCCATGAAAAATAACAAATGAAAACGTACAAATCAATGAATCTTTACCCCTCTCATCATCCAAATGTCAGAACACGATTCCCCGTCTGGGATTCTGTGCCTCAGTCAAAACAAACGCTCAAAACCTATTTTTAAAAAACCCCTGACGACATTTGTCAACACGTCCATCACCCTGTTATAGATCTTGGCAATGGATAACCCCAGCGTCAGTCTAACTGTTGTGAGTGGCGGTACTTTTCGTCTTTGGGTCCTGTACGTCAATGCCATGTTTACATTCGATCATGGAAAGTCTGAAACGTGTCTCTGCAAGTCAAAAGCCTCCAATAACAACCCGACTCCACTCCGCAGTAGCTTCCAGCATTCAATCTTTTGCGGAGTGGAAAGAGAAAGTGGGGAAAAATACAAGTTAGGAAAAAAAAATATGGGAAAAAAGAGAAAGTGGGGTAAAAAGAGAAAGTGGGGAAAAAGGCGAAAGTGAAAGAGGGAAAGTGGAAAAAATAGATAGTGGGAAAGTGGAAAAAAAAATAGTGGGAAAGTGGAAAAAAAGTGGAAAAAGAGAATGTAAAGAATAAAGAGAAAGTAGGAAAAGAGGGAAAGTGGAAAAAGAGAAAAGAAGGGAAAAATTGGGAAAAAAAGCAAAAGTGTAAAAGTGGGAAAATAGGATAGTGGAAAAAAAGAGGAAGTGGAAAAGATAGAAAGTGGAAAAAGTCAGTAGAAAAAAGAGTGGGGGAAAAGAAAAAATGGATAAAAGTGTGAAAATATGAAAGTCAAAAATAAGAGAAAGTGGAAAAAGAGAAAGTGGGGAAAAGTGGGATAAAACAGTGGAAAAGTGGGATAAAACAGTGGAAAAAGTGGGAAAATAAGAAAGTGGAAAGAAGAGAAAGTGGAAAAAGAGTTAAAGTTGAAAAAAAGAAAGTGGGAAAAAGGGGAAGTGGAAAAAAGAAAAAGTGAGAATAGATAAAGTGGAAAAAGATATAGTAAGAAAAGAGGGAAATGGAAAAGAAAAAGTGGGGAAAGTGGTGAAACGAACAAGGGGGGAAAGAGTAAAAGTAGAAAAATAGACAGTGGAAAAAGAGAAAGTGGAGAAAAAGAGGGAAAGTGGAAAAAAAGAGAAAGCAGAAAAAGAGAAAGTGGTAAAAAGGAAATGGAAAAAAATAAAAAGTGGAAAAGAGATAAATTGAGAAAAAGAAAATCTAGTGGAAAAAAACAAGAAAAAATGAAAAAAAAGAGAAAGTAGAGAAAAAGGAAAGCCAAAAAGGAAAAAAAAGATAAATTAATGAAAAAAGGAAAACAAAAAGGAGAAAGAGAAAGTGAAAAAGGAAAAAAGTGGAAAGAGATAAAGGCGAAGAAAAGGAAAAGTGGAAGGAGAGAAAGTAGAAAAAAAGAAAAAGAGGAAAATGAGAGTGGAAAATAAGCGAGAAAGAAAAGGTGGAAAATAAGAAAGTGTAAAATGAGAAAGAGTAAGAGGAAAAAAAGTGTAAAATGAGAAAGAGAAAGTGGAAAAAAGTGGAAAATGAGAAAGAAAAAGTTGAAAAAGTTGAAAAAGTGAAAAATGAGAAAGAAAAAGTGGAAAAGTGGAAAATGAGAAAGAGAACCTAGAAAAAATGTAAAATGAGAAAGAGAAAGTACAAAAAAGTGTAAAATGAAAAAGAGAAAGTAGAAAAGTGTAAAATGAGAGAGAGAAAGTAGAAAAAGTGTAAAATGAAAAAGAGAAAGTAGAAAAAGTGTAAAATGAGAAAGAGAAAATAGTAAAAAGTGTAAAATGAAAAAGAGAAAGTGGAAAAAATTGTAAAATGAGAAAGTGAAAAAAAAATGTAAAATGAGAAAGAAAGTAGAAAAAAGTGTAAAATGAGAAAGAGAAAGTGGGAAAAAAAAGAAAGAAATGGCACTTTGCGCGGCGCACTTCCGCACCCCCATTGAAATGCGCATTCAAAAGCAGATAGAGCAAAAAGAGAAAGGAAACTCTGAATGAGACTCGAAATAGATCGCTTTGACAGGAATACTGAACACCCAACTCACCCCCACCCTCTATCTACCTTAAAGAGACAGATCCGGTGGGGGTTAACATAGTCATGTGAGAGAGAGAGAGAGAGAGAGAGAGAGAGAGAGAGAGAGAGAAAAGAGAGAGAGAGAGAGAGAGATTAATCTTATACATTACATAAGTAAAATTCTTCTTCTACTTATTACTTTTTATCACTGGCAATTGATTTATGTTGTGTAGAGAGAGAGAGAGAGAGAGAGAGAGAGAGAGAGAGAGAGAGAATCTTATACATTACATAAGTAAAATTCTTCTTCTACTTATTACTTTTTATCACTGGCAATTGATTTGCGTTGTGTGGAGAGAGAGAGAGAGAGAGAGAGAGAGAGAGAGAGATAATCTCATATGTGACATATACAAGTAAACGTCTTTTTCTACTTATTTTTTATCACTGGGAATTGATTAGTGTTGTGTGTGTATGAGAGAGAGAGAGAGAGAGAGAGAGAGAGAGAGAGAGAGAGAGAATTGCATAACTCACCAGTTTTTTGTACTGCCGCCCGTGAGAAAAAGTAGTTGCACCAGGGAGAGGGGGGTGGGGGGAGTGGCGAGTCTCAGGTCCCGGATGACTCTTGTTCTTGCTCTTCTTCCAAAATGTATTGTATCAAAAGTTTCCTTCCTGTTATTTTCTAGAATAAAAAAAATATATATATTAGTTGGAGTTAGAATACCACTATTCTCACTACATTTCTTTCAGAAAACATTAAGATAAAGTTTGGCATTTCCTTCAAAAAAAAAAAAATAAATAAAAAATTCATTATGAATATAATTTTCCCTTTAAATTATTTTCCATACAAAATCTTTTCACTGCGATATTTTTCACTTTAGCCATTTTCAATTGGAAATTACTAATTTTTCTTAAATATTTTCAACTGAAAATGATTAGTTTTTCTTAGATATTTTCATCTGGATATCACTCGTTTTCTTAGATATTTTCAAATGGAAATTACTCGTTTTCTTAGATATTTTCAATTGGAAATAACTCGTTTTTCTTAGATATTTTCAACTGGAAATTACTCGTTATTCTTAGATATTTTCAACTGGAAATTACTCATTTTCTCAGATATTTTCAAATGGAAATTACTCGTTTTCCTTAGATATTTTCAATTGAAAATAACTAGTTTTCCTTACATATTTTCAACAGGAAATTATTCGGTTTTTTTTCAGATATTTTCAACTCGTAATTACGCATTTTTCCTAAGATATGTTCAACTGGCAATTACTCGTATTTTCTCAGATATTTTCAACTGGAAATTACTCGTTTTTTTTAGATATTTTCAACTGGAAATTACTCGTTTTCCTTGGATATTTTCAAATGGAAATTACTCGTGCTTCGTAGATATTTTCAACTGAAAATTACTGGTTTTACTTAGATATTTTCAACTGGAAATTACCCGTTTTTCTTAGAAAATTTCAACTGGAAATTAAACGTTTTTCTTAAATATTTTCTACTGAAAATTACTCATTTTTCTTAAATATTTTCGAATGGAAATTACGAATTTTACTTAGATATTTTCAACTGGTAAATACGCATTTTTCTTAAGATATTTCAACTGGAAATTACTCGTTTTTATTAGGTATTTTCAATTGGAAATTGCTCATTTTTCTTAAATATTTTCAACGGGATATCACTCGCTTTTCTTAGATATTTTCAACTGGAATGTATTCACTTTTCTTACATATTTTCGAATGGAAATTACTCGTTTTTCTCAGATATTTTCAAATGGAAATTACTCGTTTTTCTTAGATATTTTCAACTAAAAGTTACTGGTTTTTCTTAGATATTTTCAACAGGAAATTATTAATTTTTCTTAGATATTTTCAACTGGTAATTACACGTTTTTTCTTAAGATATTTTAAACTGGAAATTACTAATTTTTCTTATATCTTTTCAACCGGAATTACTCGTTTTTTTCTTAGATATGCTCAACTGGAAATTACTCGTTTTCTCAGATATTTTCAACTGAAACTACTCGTTTTTCTTAGATATTTTCAAGTGGAAATTACTCGCTTTTCTTTGCCACTTTTAATTGGAAATTACTAGTTTTCTTAGCCATTTTCAAGTGGAAATACTACCTTTACTCGGCCATTTTCAACTCAATATTACTAGTTTTCTTTGAAGTTTTCAACTGGCAATTACTAATTTTCCTTAGAAATTTCCAACTGGAAACACTAGTTTTATAGCCATTTTCAACTGGAAATTACTAATTTTTCATAGAGATTTTCAACTGGAAATTGCTCGTTTTTTTAAAGATATTTTCAACTAGATGTTACTCGTTTTTCTTATATTTTCAACTGGAAATTATTTCCTTTTCTTGGATATTTTCAACAGGAAATTGCTCGTTTTTCTTAGATATTTTCAACTGGAAATTACTCATTTTTCTTAGATATTTTCAACTGGAAATTATTCGTTTTTTAAAATATTTTCAATTAGTATTTATTCGTTTTTTAGATATTTTCAACTGGAAATTACTATTTTTTCTTAGGTATTTTCAAATGGAAATTATTCACTTTCTTCACCATTTTCAATTGGAAATTACTAGTTTTTCTTAGTCATTTTCTACTGAAAATACTATCTTTTCTTAGCCACTATCAACTGGCACTCACTAGTTTTCCTTGAAAATTTTCAAGTGAAAAACACTAGTTTTTCTTAGCCATTGTCAACTGGAAATTACTAGTTTTCCTTATTCATTATCAAGTGCTATTTCCCATTTTGATATAAAGGCCAAATTTCCATCGCTATGTCCCACTGGAGGTATTTATGTTTTCGACCCTATTTGTCCGTTTGTCTGTCTGTATGTGAATAACTTCGTGGCCACAATTTTACTCAAATAGTTATTGAAACTACAGGGATTGATTGTTATGTTGAGACGAGGGAGTGATTCAATTTTGAAAGTGCTATGTCAAAGGTCAAAGACAAGCAAAAGGTCTAGAATTAAGCTGCCGTGGCGGAGGTCTGCACTTTAAGATTGCTTTTCTAGTTATTATTATTATTATTATTATTATTATTATTATTATTATTATTATTATTAGCTAAGCTAGCCCTAGTTGGAAAAGCAAAACAAGGGAGTGATTCAATTTTGAAAGTGCTATGTCAAAGGTCGAAGTCAAGCAAAAGGTCTAGAATTAAGCTGCCGTGGCGGAGGTCTGCACTCTAAGATTGCTTTTCTAGTTATTATTATTATTATTATTATTATATTATTATTATTATTATTATTATTAGCTAAGCTAGCCCTAGTTGGAAAAGCAAAACAAGGGAGTGATTCAATTTTGAAAGTGCTATGTCAAAGGTCGAAGTCAAGCAAAAGGTCTAGAATTAAGCTGCCGTGGCGGAGGTCTGCACTCTAAGATTGCTTTTCTAGTTATTATTATTATTATTATTATTATTATCAGCTAAGCTAGCCCTAGTTGGAAAAGCAAAGAAGCTATAAGCCAAAGGCCTCCAACAGGAAAAAAATAGCTCAGTGAAGAAAAGAAATAAGTTAATAAATAAACTACAAGGGAAGTGATGAATAAAGAATAAAAAAAATATAATAAAATCAGTAACAACGTTAAAATCGATCTGTCAAATATAAACTATGAAGAAATACTGATATCAGCTTGTTCAACATAAAGCATTAGCGGTGGGTATGAACTTCTGAAGTTCCACTGATTCAACTTCCTTATTCTACATTGTAGGATGAATATCAAGAATTAAATATTAAGATAAAAACGTTAGAACCCTCTTACCATTCTTTCCCACCCGAAAACGTAGAATATTCCTCTTTTTCGAACCACGTTTTTTTCTATCTCTCAGCAGACGGAATCGAAATCTTTTTTCATTCCGGATTCCCGGAATCTAAAATGTTTTTCATTCTGGATTCCAAGAATCGAAAATTTTTTCATTCCAGATTCCTGGAATAAAAAATGTTTTTCATTCCGGATTCCCGGAATAAAAGATTTTTCATACCAGATTCCCAAAATCGAAAATGTTTTTCCTTCCAGATTCCAGGAACAAAAAATTGTTCATTCTGGATTCCCGGAATCAAAAATGTTTTTCCTTCCGGATTCCAGGATTCTAAAATATTTTTCATTCTGGATTCCAAGAATCAAAAAATTTTTCATTCCAGATTCCTGGAATAAAAAATGTTTTTCATTCCGGATTCCCGGAATAAAAAAAATTTTCATACCGGATTCCCAAAATCGAAAATGTTTTTCATTCCGGATTCCAGCAACAAAAAAATGTTCATTCTGGATTCCCGGAATCGAAAATGTTTTTCCTTCCGGATTCCAGGAATAAAAAAAATTTCTTTCTGGATTCCCGAAATCGAAAATGTTTTTCCTTCCGGATTCCAGAAATAAAAAAAAATTCATTCTGGGTTCCCGGAATCGAAAATGTTTTTCATTCCGGATTCCAGAAATAAAAAACATTTCATTCTGGATTCCCGAAATCGAAAATGTTTTTCCTTCCAAATTCCAGAAATAAAAAAAATTTCAATCTGGATTCCCGGAATCGAAAATGTTTTTCATTCCGGATTCCAGAAATAAAAAAAATTTCATTCTGGATTCCCGAAATCGAAAATGTTTTTCCTTCCGGATTCCAGAAATAAAAAAAAATTTCATTCTAGATTCCCGGAATCGAAAATGTTTTTCATTCCGGATTCACGTCTTTCTATCACATTTCCATCTCGAAAATATTTTAGGAGTTCATATTTCACTTCATTGTTCTTTACTTCTCTTGTAATTTATTTATTTCCTTTCCTTACTCGATTATTTTTACCTCTTGGATCTCTTGGGCTTATAGCATCCTGCTTTCCCAAGTAGGGTTGTAGCTTAGGTAATAATAATAATAATAATAATAATAATTACATTTGCAAATTCGCACTAAAACGTAATAAATCTCTCTCTCTCTCTCTCTCTCTCTCTCTCTCTCTCTCTCTCTCTCTCTCTCTCTCTCTCTCTCTCTCTCTCTCTCTCTCAATAACACTGACTCAGCACATGAAGAAGCGCAATCTCAAGAGGCAAGACAATAACATTCCTCCTCATTACCAACGTTTAACTTTATCCCTAAACCCCAAGTACCCCATTAGTCCCTCCCCCACCCCCATCCCTCTCTCGCACCCTGGGTGATCATGGAATACATTGTGTGGTATTGTTTCACTAACGGTTTCATAATCGCCCGCCGACACTCTTTATTTCATTTTCCAAGCTCGTCCCTATTATAGAGAAGGATCTCTCTCTCTCTCTCTCTCTCTCTCTCTCTCTCTCTCTCTCTCTCTCTCTCTCGAGCTTTTTATCCTGTATGAAGGTTGCCAGTTCTAGGTGTGTAGGTGGTGGTGAAGTGAGTTATGTATAGCTAGATCTAGAGGACTTTGGTATTGCAAGTTGCAAATCTGTAATCATTCTTGATATATATATATATATATATATATATATATATATATATATATATATATATATATATATACTGAGGCATATTATATATGATATATATATATATATATATATATACTGAGGCAAGTTATGATATGAAGGGAAAGAGGTTGCCTTTGATAGAAGGCAGGAGAGGGTGCAGCAGGCAACCGACCCCTTAATGTAGGGTTAACCGTTGGAAAGGAGAGTAATGAGACAAGTTGTGGTAGACCATAAGTTAAGCACGCACTGTTTATATATATATATATATATATATATCAAGAATGATTATAGATTTGCACCTTACAATACCAAATATATATATATATATATATATATAAACAGTGCGTGCTTAACTTATGGTCTACCACAACTTGTCTCATTACTCTCCTTTCCAACCGTTAACCCTACATTAAGGGGTCGGTTGCCTGCTGCACCCTCTCCAATGCCTTCTATCAAAGGCAACCTCTTTCCCTTCATATCATAACTTGCCTCAGTACTAAAGACTGTTTCATCCTTGCTGGCAACTGGAGCCGAACCACGGTTTGAAAGCTCGTCGCTGATTGGCTGTTGGTTCAGGCATCCTCCCCTACCGCTGACCAACGACAAAGCAAAGCATTGCATTTTTGCTTAGTAACTCACTTAGTTCGCGTAATGTCTACCTGGTTCTTTATAGTCACACACAGATTAAAGGTAGATGATGAGTATTACCTTGAAAAAATATCCATATCTTAAAAAAATATACGAAAAAATACGAGTTGAAGTGAAACAAGCGCCTAAAAAACTTTGAACAATTTTTTTTACGTTTTCTTTTTACCTATAATTGTTATGCAAACGTAAATGAAAATAGGTGGATTTTGTAGTAAAAATTCTCTTGAATGTCACGAACCTAAAAAAAATAATGCAAAGTTGGAAAATAATGGTGAAATATTTGGCCTTGTGCCGGATATCGTTGCAAACTAAGTGAGGTAAAAAGCACAAATGAACATCATGTACCGCAGACAAATGCAATATTTTGCTTCGTCGTCGGTCAGCGGGAGGGGAGGATGCCTAAATCAACAGCCAATCAGCAACGAGCTTTCAAAAAGTGTTTCAGCTTCAGTTGCCAGCTAGGATGAAACAGAACAGAGTTATATAAATAAACTGATTTCATAAATACCAATAGTTACAAGTTACATGGATATTACCAAAAAATAAACTCGTAAAATCTTCAGCACAGCTTTACGTGACTACTTATGAGATAAGAACACCAGCAGGCTAACTCAATTTGGGTTTAGTTACCTCTGCTTAAACTAGTCTTAAACCAGCACGGGCTCTTGCTCCTCGAGCAGCATGTAAATAAGTTTGACCTCGAGTGAGATAGTACTAAGAGAATCCGTCTCCCGGCTGACCTAGTTCAAGGTCGAGTTAAGAACTCCGCTCTAAAAACCATATAGGATTGGATAGGATTTGTGATCTTAGGCCACATGACCAGATGTTGGGACCAGGGAGGCCAGCCAGATGGAAGGATGCCACTAGCGGCCAGAGAGAAACTGCAACAAAAATGTCTACAGTGCTTTGTGAGAGGTCCACTGAAGGCGCTAACGTTTAAAATGTCATTCAGTTTCACCCACAATGTAAGTCTAAACTCTGCACTAGAAAAAGAATATAAAAACCATAAATTACCTATACACAACAACAACAACAACAACAACAAATGCATCCGTTTCTGGTCCACTGCAGGACAAAGGCCTCATACATGAACTTATTCATGTTTGGGGTTTTCATCGCAACGCTGGCCAATGCGGATTAGTTATAGTAAAATCGCTCACAGCAAACACCCCTAGTATGAGTGGCCCTGACTAGTACAGCTTTCCTGATCATGGCGATATACACACTCTTTCACCACGTAAAGGTATCCAAATTCAGAAAGGGCAACTATACACAACTTGTAATAAACTCCCTTTATATTCAAGACATTTGAACATTAACATTTGAACATCATCCTGCAATTACACGTTCCCATGTAACAATTCGCCTTAATATTCACTCCCCCAAGAAAGATTAGTTCATCAAACTTTCAACTGGGCACCACAAGGCACTAGAAAAATTGAAAGACCCTGGCCTACATGGCTGAGGACTATGAAGTGTTAAATAGGAAATGACTATGATACTCAACCTTCACTAAACTCTCTTTATACTAAAGACACTTGAACATTATCCTACAATTACTCGTTGCGAAACCATATGTACCAACCGTGTGTCACACAATTGTATATAATTCCTTTTGTATATATTATGCTTGTATCTTCGCTCTTCCCTCGCACTAAAACGAACATGAAAATTCATGTCTGGATTTTCTCTGTAACACTGTCACTTTCTCGAACATGTATTTTCCTGTTGCCTTGAGGTTTTGTATATAAAGGAGAGTGTTCCTTAATAGAAAAAAAAACTCAGTCGATTGCATCCTGCCTTTGAGTTCACAACCCTCTCTCGGCATCGTCACACATAAATCACCTATTCACAACTGTACACAACTTGCAATAAACTCTATACACGACCTGCACTAACTCTCTTTGTACTCAAAATGACACTGGTTCAATATCCTACAATTACTCGTTGCCAAATCATGAATCTCCTAAACACAACCTGCAGCTCAAAAATAGAGCCAAAAAAAAAAAAAAAAAAAAAAAACCACCCTCGCCTTGACATACTAACCAACAGTAAATTTTCCTTGTTCTGGCTACTGAATATCTAGCTGTTAATCTAATCGATAAACAGTCCCAGATCTAGTTAATCGTATTCTACAACTCAGGAATAATAAAAAAAAGATAATTTTTCTCATGACCTCAGGTTCAAGTTGGCGCCCATGAGCGTCACGTCACGCTATTCAAACATCATCATGACAGGTTTTCTCCAGTCTTTAAAAAAATAAACAATGTCAAGACCTTCACAGTCACCCAGGAACTGTAATTCGAGTTGTATCAGACGAGATATCGATCTCTCGCTGGGACTAAACTGACAGGAAATATTGCAGGCAGAAATGGGGCAACAGGAGAGCTCTAGTAATGGCAGTCAGTTTGATGAGGTTGCAGAAACGTGTTCGAAAATAATGCATTCTGAGTAATGAGAATAGAAAATAATGCGTTTTGAGTAATGAGATTTGTTGTAACATTAGGAATGTATCACACACACACACACTATATATATATATATATATATATATATATATATATATATATATATATATATATATATATATATATATATATATATATATATATATATACAGTGGTAATGAAAACTGACCAAACCCCTGACATGGTTGTTGTGGTGGCCGATGTGGTAACGTCCCTGATTGGTGAACGCCAGACTCGGGATCGAGTCCCGCTCAAAGTTGTTAGTTCCTTTGGTCGCTGCAATCTCACCATCTTTGTGAGCTAAGGATGGGGGGTTTGGGGCAGCCTATAGGTCTATCAGTTGAATCATCAGCAGCCATTGCCTGGCCCTTCTTGGTCCTAGCTTGGGTGGAAAGGGAGCTTGGAAGTTGATCATAAGTATATATGACCAGTCTCCAGGGCATTGTTTTGCTTGTTAGGGCAATGTCACTGTCCCTAGCCTCTGCCATTCATGAACGGCCTTTAAACCTTTAAACATGAATAAGGACGCCTTTGTCCTGCAGTGAACTAGAAAAGGCTGCAATTGTTGTTGTTGTTGTTATTGTTGTTGTTGTTGTGTGGCCCTAACTTGGGTGGAAAGGTTGCTTGGGCGCTGATATTAAGGATATTTTGTCCAGTTAGTCACTGTCCCTTGCCTTTGCCATTCACGAGAGACCTTTAAACATTTCAAACATTTAAAAGGTAACAAGGAATTCTGCTAAGATATATCTATCCCACATACTAAATGATAAGAATCAAATGATGTCAAGGAGAGAAGAAACATCAAACATTAATTAAAAGAGAAATAAGGCATCCTGATGAGAGATATCTACCGCTTTATTAAATGATAATAATCAAGGAACATGCAGACGATATGGAAGATATAATATCCCTCTATTTCATGATCTGTCAGATAAGTTTCCAACTATTTTCGAAGAGATTATATTGCACAAGAAGGGTTGAATAGTTTCCCGACAAAGTTACCATCGCCAACGAAGTTGGAAGGAGGTTGTGTTTTGCCACTTGTTTGTGTGTGTGTTTGTTTGTGAACCACTTCCTGGTCATAATTTTAATAGTAGAGTAATGAAACTTTCAGGGATTAACTACATTTTGGAAGGTCATGGTCACAGTCAAGCAAAATGTCCAATTCACATAATCAGCCATAAGTTTAGACATCGTTGTCACAGAATTTAAACTTGGTTCATATTTTAGCGTGTGAAACTCCACGCCAATTAATATGTCAAGGTCAAAGGTCGAGAGATAAGCTGCCGCGCCTGGGGTCTGCACTCTGCTGAGTGACCCTTTAGTTATTCCTAGCATTGAGATAGTTATTTAAAATATCTATAAGATAATTATCTTTGAAAGATTGTGTAAAAACTTAATTTTTTGAGAGTCCTAATTTTATCATTTGTTATGCTTATTCTTAATATATTTCGCTCATTTTCATTAATTTTCTACCTTTTAATAAATTTATAATCTGCAAAATACGGTCTTAACAAAAATTATATTTACTATATATTAAGAGTGAGTACACTTGTGTGACCCAATAAATAACCTGATTTAACGTGGATAACAAAAGGCTATCGAGTGAAATAGTCGGTGATTAGTTTGAGGTCAGAAGAGTGGGATAAAACGTCGGCATAGGATAGTTATCTTGTGAATTACTAAAAATCTGATCAAGATGGCGCTTTATAACACAGGCAAAGCTTGGAGGGACATTGCTGCAATCAGCAAAAGTAAATTCCATGAGTTGGCGAAACAAAAACTAGACCATCTGCTAACAGAGGTCGCTAGTAACTCCAACCAAAATGACGGAAAAATATTCTCAGATATATTGAAACAATATGATCCAACAAACTGGAGCAAGTCTGCGGAAAACATCAGAAAAATAATAGAAGTTCCAAAGAAGATCCAGGTGATAAAGAGACTTATAAAGAAAGTTTACATCAATTAACGCATTCCATCAAAGAACAATAAGTCCAATATGGTGAATATGCTGATTGATGCATTGGGAAAAAGAATGCCAAAATGGTGCAACAGCTTATCAGGAAATGCGATGCATGCCATGTACCAACACATCCTACCTGCGCTAAAGTGTAGCAAAAAATAAAGAATAAAGACACAAAGGTATTCTGCACAACATGCTTAGTCTGGATAGAAAATATAATTAAGTCGAGACTGAATCTGCAAATAGTTGAAGATAAAGAAGAAGGAGAAGAAGAGAAAAATGAAGAAGATATGTGGAAGGATGCAGAGGAAATCATTGATACAAAATATGCTGCCATCCAACAACATACTTACGAAGAAATAAATTATCAGATGGAAACAAATAATAGACCCAAGCGACTCTACCCGGACCTACATACTTTTAGGGAAGAGCAAGAACAAGAAAAAAAAAGAGAGAGATATAGTCTGCAATTCACTGAAGAGGGAATTGCAGATTTGTCGAAAGATGCTACTACATGCATCCAAAGATATGCCATAATAATGAAATATATGGTAAATGTGTGTATTTAGACGGATATGGAGACAAATGCAGAGACCTCCACCCAAAAATATGCAAAAACCTGAAAGAAGGAAAAGGATGCAAATTCAACAAAAATTGTCGATATGTGCATCCTGCAACCATGAATAAAAGTCAGAAAACTCAGCAAACAAAAAAAAAAAAAAAAAAAAGGGAAGCAAAATTGAAAAAAAAGAAAAAAATATACAAGCCGAGTATATACCTCATTATGCACAAAAGGCCCCGACATATGATGCCTTTCAACCCAAATATGCACAATTAGAGCCCAACAACAAAGAATGCATCTATAATGCCAGGGGTTAGTGCAGATATGGGGATAATTGCAGGTATACACACAAAAATAAATATGAAGGCGAAAGAGCAACTATAATAGAAAAGTTGGATTTTTTAATGGCAGAATTCCTGGAAATGAAGAAAAGAACATCATATCAGAACAGGAAGGAAGCATGGGAGAATCCATATTATTACCAATATTAAATTATGGGGATGAAACACAAACCATAATAGTGATGAATGCACAGGGTTTAGTCACGAGTAACTCTGAAAGGAAAATAGAGTTCTTAGAAGAACTAACCCAAATTGAAAAAAATAGATATATTAAATATAAGTGAAACATGGTATTCCCAAGAGACTGGCAGTGATGACCAGATAAAGGGTTTCCAAACATATAGATCAGACAAAAAAAAAAGGATTCAAGGGGGAACCACAATATATGGAAAAGAGACATAAGCCAAGGAAGAGTCTGTGTAAAATACAGCAACACAAAATGTGAATTAATTGCGGTAGAATTTGAATATGAAAAACTAGTGAATATTGTAGTTTACAGACCCCCAAATACTAAGGAGTTTGACATAATAATAGGAAAAATAGGTGATATATGTAGAAACCATAAAGACTGGAATATACTCCTATCCGGAGATTTTAACTTTCCTTTCGTGGATTGGAAAGAACGGATAGAAGAAAGTGGTTGTATGTATACATATAAAAAAGAGAGTAATAGTAGCGCAGAAGATAAGAGGCAATTTGAAAAGCTTCAAGATATGCTATCAGAACATAATATGCAACAAATAAACCACATTCAAACAAGAAAGGACAATGTCCTAGATTTAGTATTTGTGAATGAGATGAATTATGTTAAAGAAATAATAGTATATAACACGGGAATTTCAGACCACAATGTCATAGAATTAACAGTCCATCCCAAAGCAAGTGATCGTAGTGATAATCAAAGCACAAAACGATGGGAAGGATATGGAAAATATAATATTTATAGCAAGCATACAAAATGGTCAGAAATAAATGAAGAATTGATCAAATAATGGAAAAATGTATTCGTAAGTGATAATATACAGGTAAATGCGGATACACTGTACAAAATACTATTGAAAATTGTTGAAAAATATGTCCCGGAAAAAAACAATAAACATCATAAATGCATACCAGGAGATAGAAGGATTTTATCTCAGAAAATTATAAAGTGGAAGAAAAATCTTGCAAAAGAAAAAAATGTATGGAAAATGATGGTAATAAAAAATAAGATAGAAAATGCAGAATAAAAGATTACACAATTGAAAGAAAATGAAAAAGAGAGACTTAGAAGAAAGGACACTTCAAAATATATATATAAAAAAAACAAAGTACTTTACG
The DNA here is from genome assembly GCF_036898095.1 of Palaemon carinicauda. NCBI lineage: Eukaryota > Metazoa > Arthropoda > Malacostraca > Decapoda > Palaemonidae > Palaemon > Palaemon carinicauda. The sequence goes on from NC_090757.1 coordinate 12,280,611, forward strand.
CCTATGCAAAAAAGATGAATAAAGGGAGATTAGAAATAGGCCCTCTAAGAATTGAAAGGAAGGAAGGCCGGCGCAAGAATTGAAGAGACAGTGAAAGATGGAAATGGAAGGTTGTTAAAAGGAGAGGAGGCAAGGAAAAGGTGGGCGGAATATTTTGAAAGTTTGCTGAATGTTGAGGATGATAGGGAGGCAGATATAATTGCTGTTCCAGGTGTTGAGGTGCCAGTGATGGGAGATGAGAATGAGAGAGAGATTACAATAGAGGAAGTGAGGAGAGCACTAGATGAAACGAGAGTAGGAAAAGCATCTGGTATGGATGGTGTGAAAGCTGAGATGTTGAAGGAAGGGGGTGTGACTGTACTTGAATGGTTGGTGAGATTGTTTAATGTGTGTTTTGTGTTGTCAATGGTACCAGTAGATTGGGTCTGTGCATGTATTGTACAACTATATAAGGGTAAGGGAGATGTGCATGAGTGTTGTAATTCAAGAGGTATTAGTTTGTTGAGTGTAGTTGGAAAAGTGTATGGTAGAGTACTGATTAATAGGATTAAGGATAAAACAGAGAATGCAATCTTGGAAGTACAGGGTGGTTTTAGAAGAGGTAGGGGTTGTATGAATCAGATTTTTACAGTTAGGCAGATATGCGAGAAATATTTAGCAAAAGGTAAGGAGGTGTATGTTGCGTTTATGGATCTGGAGAAAGCAAAGGTAGTAAAGCATGTGTTAGAATAGGAAATGAAGTGAGCGATTGGTTTCCGGTGAGAGTGGGGCTGAGACAGGGATGTGTGATGTCGCCGTGGTTGTTTAACTTGTATGTTGATGGAGTGGTGAGAGAGGTGAATGCTCGAGTGCTTGGACGAGGATTAAAACTGGTAGGCGAGAATGATCATGAATGGGAGGTAAATCAGTTGTTGTTTGCGGATGATACTGTACTGGTAGCAGACACAGAAGAGAAGCTTGACCGACTAGTGACAGAATTTGGAAGGGTGTGTGAGAGAAGGAAGTTGTGAGTAAATGTGGGTAAGAGTAAGGTTATGAGATGTACAAGAAGGGAAGGTGGTGCAAGGTTGAATGTCATGTTGAATGGAGAGTTACTTGAGGAGGTGAATCAGTTTAAGTACTTGGGGTCTGTTGTTGCAACAAATGGTGGAGTGGAAGCAGATGTACGTCAGAGAGTGAATGAAGGTTGCAAAGTGTTGGGGGCAGTTAAGGGAGTAGTAATAAATAGACGGTTGGGCATGAATGTAAAGAGAGTTCTATATGAGAAAGTGATTGTACCAACTGTGATGTATGGATCGGAGTTGTGGGGAATGAAAGTGATGGAGAGACAGAAATTGAATGTGTTTCAGATGAAGTGTCTGAGGAGTATGGCTGGTGTATCTCGAGTTGATAGGGTTAGGAACGAAGTGGTGAGGGTGAGAACAGGTGTAAGAAATGAGTTAGCGGCTAGAGTGGATATGAATGTATTGAGGTGGTTTGGCCATGTTGAGAGAATGAAAAATGGCTGTCTGCTAAAGAAGGTGATGAATGCAAGAGTTGATGGGAGAAGTACAAGAGGAAGGCCAAGGTTTGGGTGGATGGATGGTGTGAAGAAAGCTCTGGGTGATAGGAGGATAGATGTGAGAGAGGCAAGAGAGCGTGCTAGAAATAGGAATGAATGGCGAGCGATTGTGACGCAGTTCCGGTAGGCCCTGCTGCTTCCTCTGGTGCCTTAGATGACCGCGGAGGTAGCAGCAGTAGGGGACTCAGCAGTATGAAGCTTCATCTGTGGTGGAAATGTGGGAGGTTGGGCTGTGGCACCCTAGCAGTACCAGCTGAACTCGGCTGAGTCCCTGGTTAGGCTGGAGGAACGTAGAGAGTAGAGGTCCCCTTTTTTGTTTTGTTTCTTGTTGTTGTCGGCTACCCCCCAAAAATTGGGGGAAGTGCCTTTGGTATATGGATGGAAGAATTGAAGGAGGGTTAACAAATAAAAACAGGATATATGCAACATATTGGTAGAAAAATATAAAAGTGAGTTCACGACAAGAATTGCAAATGAGAATAAATGAAACAGAAATGAGAGAAGAAAATATTGAATACCTAACTGATGTAGATATTAATGAAGCAGATATTGTGCAATCTATAAGTGAAATTAAAAATGGATCGGCGGTCGGACCAGATGGAGTCCCAGCGATTTTATAAAAAAAACTGCACACACTATCGCGAAACCGCTTGCAATACTGCTAAGACAAAGTGTAGATATGAGCGAGATATATGTTAAACATAAATTAGCTTATATAACCCCTATTTTCAAAAGTGGATCAAGACTACAGGCAAGCAATTATAGACCTGTTAGTCTAATATCACATATTATGAAAGTGTATGGAAGGGTAATAAAAAAGAAAATAATGAATCATTTAGTTAAAAATAATTTATTTAACATAGGTCAACACGGTTTTGTGCCCGGAAAATGTACACAAACCTGACTGATAGCACACTATGAAAACATATACAAAAATATGATAAATGAAAAAGACACAGATGTGATCTATCTAGATTTTGCAAAAGCCTTTGACAAGGTAGACCATAATATATTCGAGAAAAAAATGAGAAAGCATAATATTGTGGAAAGATAGGTAAATGGGTAAAAGAATTTCTGCAAAACAGAAAACAGATAGTAGTTGCAAATGACGAGAAAGCAGATGAAGATCAGGTAATATCTGGCGTGCCACAGGGTACGGTATTGGCTGCACTGCTGTTATTATGATCTCAGACATAGACTGGGGTGTTAAAGACGCTGTAGTGAGAAGTTTCGCCGATGGCACAAGAATAAGTAGAGAAATTACTTGTGATGAAAATAGGAACTCACTACAAAGAGATCTTAACAAAATATATGAATGGCCGGAGATAAATAGGATGGTATTTAACTCCGGTAAATTTAAATCGATAAACTATGGAAACAGAGAAGGAATGGTATGTGCATACAGGGGACCTAATAACGAGACAAATACAAACAAGAAAGCAATTAAAAATCTTGGTGTAATGTTAAACAGGAATATGTTATGCAGCGACCAAGTAAAAACACTATTTGCTAAATGTAAAGCAAAAATGGGAATGATACTCGGACACTTTAAAACAAGAAAAGCTGAACACATGATTATGCTTTATAAAACTTATGTACGTAGTTCACTCGAGTACTGCTATGTGATATGGTACCCACACTACCAAAAGGATATTGCACAAATATAGAGTGTACAAAGGTCCTATACTGCTAGAATAGAAGTTAAGGACCTTGACTACTGGGAAAGACTCTAATTTTTAAAACTATACAGTCTAGAAAGGAGAAGAGAACGCTACATGATAATACAAGCATGGAAGCAAATCGAAAGAATTACTGAAAACATCATGGAGCTAAAAATATCAGAAAGAGCAAGTCGAGGTAGATTAATATTGCCCAAAACTATACAAGGAAAACTAAGGAAGGCGCACAGGACATTAATCCACTACGCACCAGCATCGATAATGCAGCGACTATTTAATGCGCTGCTAGCTCATCTAAGAAACATATCAGGAGTGAGCGTAGATGTGTTTAAGAATAAGCTCGATAAATACCTAAGATGCATCCCAGACCATCCAAGACTGGAAGATGCAAAATACACAGGAAGATGCATTGGCAACTCTTTGGTGGATATACGAGGTGCCTCACACTGAGGGACCTGGGAGAACCCAAACATAGAATAAAGCAATAAGGTAAGTCTCTCTCTCTCTCTCTCTCTCTCTCTCTCTCTCTCTCTCTCTCTCTCTCTCTCTCTCTCTCTCTTTAAATATATATATATATATATATATATATATATATATATATATATATATATATATATATATATATATATACAGTATATACATATACGCATATATACATATATACATATATATATATATATATATATATATATATATATATATATATATATATACAGAGAGAGAGAGAGAGAGAGAGAGAGAGAGAGAGAGAGAGAGAGAGAGAGAGAGATAGAGATTGGAGCGTTACCTATATATATATATATATATATATATATATATATATATATATATATATATATATATATATATGCATATATAAGTATATATATATATATATATATATATATATATATATATATATATATATATATATATATATATAGGTCACGCTCCAATCTACCCGTGTGTCTGTATGTACGCATATCTATCTAATTACTTAATAATAATAATAAAAATAAAATCAACCTGGTTACAGCCGTGAGCTCCCCTCACCACAACCCAGCCACCTAAAAAAATAATGTCTAGACTTACTAACCCTATTTCCTTACCAATAACGATAATCTGAATACATAAGAAATCCTATCTTAAAATTTCCATTCAACAAATTACTAATTTACTAAGTTTCCAAACACATACGCAATGTAGTACTGTCTGGCCAGTCAAAGGACCCCATAAATCTCTAGCGGTGGTATCTCAACGGGTGGCTGGTGCCTTGGTCAACCTACTACCTATGATTTTTGGCAGTACTTTCCTATTGCCAAATATAGATGGGGTGTCAAAGAGAATGTCAACATCTTTCCCATTGAGAAAAATAGAATGCCGTGGAAAAAAGTTCCCAAAACTTTCTCTTTGCCAAAAATAAATGATCGTGCACAGAACATACCTATAACTTTGCCATTGCCTAAAATACATGATTGTGCAAACCAAATACCACAACTTTCCCGTTGCCAAAAATAAATTCTCGAGCAAAGAAAATATACACAACTTTCCCATTGCCAAAAATAAATGATCGCGCAAAGAAAATGTATAAAATTTTCCCATTGCCAAAATTAAATGATCGCGCAAAGAAAATGTATAAAATTTTCCCATTGCCAAAATTAAATGATCGCGCAAAGAAAATGTATAAAATTTTCCCATTGCCAAAATTAAATGATCGCGCAAAGAAAATGTATAAAATTTTCCAATTGCCAAAATTAAATGATCGCGCAAAGAAAATGTATAAAATTTTCCCATTGCCAAAATTAAATGATCGCGCAAAGAAAATGTATAAAATTTTCCCATTGCCAAAATTAAATGATCGCGCAAAGAAAATGTATAAAATTTTCCAATTGCCAAAAATAAATGATCGCGCAAAGAAAATGTATAAAATTTTCCTATTGCCAAAATTAAATGATCGCGCAAAGAAAATGTAAAAAATTTTCCCACTGCCAAAACTAAATGATCGTGCAAAGAAAATATACAAAAGTTTCCCCATTGCAAAAAAATAGATTTTCGTAAAAATAATATATACAAAAGTTCCCATTACCAAAAATAAATGATAGTGCAAAGAAAATATACAAAAGTTTCCCATTGCAAAAAATAAATGATAGTGCAAAGAAAATATACAAAAGTCTCCCATTGCAAAAACTAAATGATCGTGCAAAGAAAATATACAAAAGTTTCCCAAATATACAAAAGTTTCCCATTGCAAAAACTAAATGATCGTGCAAAGAAAATATACACAACTTTCCCATTGTCAAAAATAAATGACCCAGCAAAGAAAATATACACAAGTTTCCCCATTGCAAAAACTAAATGATCGTGCAAAGAAAATATACAAAAGTTTCCCATTGCAAAAACTAAATGATCGTGCAAAGAAAATATACACAACTTTCCCATTGTCAAAAATAAATGACCCAGCAAAGAAAATATACACAAGTTTCCCCATTGCAAAAACTAAATGATCGTGCAAAGAAAATATACAAAAGTTTCCCATTGCAAAAACTAAATGATCGTGCAAAGAAAATATACAAAAGTTTCCCAAATATACAAAAGTTTCCCATTGCAAAAACTAAATGATCGTGCAAAGAAAATATACACAACTTTCCCATTGTCAAAAATAAATGACCCAGCAAAGAAAATATACACAAGTTTCCCCATTGCAAAAACTAAATGATCGTGCAAAGAAAATATACAAAAGTTTCCCATTGCAAAAACTAAATGATCGTGCAAAGAAAATATACACAACTTTCCCATTGTCAAAAATAAATGACCCAGCAAAGAAAATATACACAAGTTTCCCCATTGCAAAAACTAAATGATCGTGCAAAGAAAATATACAAAAGTTTCCCATTGCAAAAACTAAATGATCGTGCAAAGAAAATATTCACAAGTTTCCCATTGCAAAAACTACATGATCGTGCAAAGAAAATATACACAAGTTTCCCATTGCAAAAACTAAATGATCGTGCAAAGAAAATATACTAAAGTTTTCCATTGTCAAAAATAAATGATCGCACAAAGAAAATATACAAAAGTTTCCCATTGCAAAAAATATTTGACTGTGCAAAGAAAATATACAAAAGTTTCCCATTGCAAAAACTAAATGATCGTGCAAAGAAAATATACAATAGTTTCCCATTGCCAAAAATAAATGATCGTGCAAAGAAAACCCATTGCAAAAATTAAAGGATTTGGAAAGAGAATACACAAAAGTTTCCCACTGCCAAAAATAAATGATCATGTAAAGAAAATATACAAAAGTTTCCCAAAGGCAAAAATAAATTATCATGCAGAGAAAATATACAAAAGTTTCCCATTGCAAAAACTACATGATCGTGCAAAGAAAATATACAAATGTTTCCCACAGGCAAAAATAAATTATCGTGCAGAGAAAATATACAAAAGTTTCCCATTGCAAAAACTAAATGATCCTGCAAAGAAAATATAAAAAAGTTTCCCATTGAAAAAACTAAATGATCGTGCGAAGAAAATATACAAAAGTTTCCCATTGCAAAAAATAAATGACAGTGCAAAGAAAATATACAAAAACTTTCCATTGCAAGAACTAAATGATCGAGCAAAGAAAATATACAATAGTTTCCGATTGCCAAAAATGAAAGATCGTGCTAAGAAAATACCCACAACTTTCCCATTGCCAAAAATTAATTCTCGTGTAAAGAAATTACCCATAACCTTCCCATTCGCAAATAAACGTCGTGCAAGGAAACTACCTACAACTTCCCCATTGCCAAAACTAAATTATCGTGCAAAGAACTACCCAAACTAGCCTTTACCCAAAAACTTCGAAACAAAGAAATTGAGAAGCGACGTCAGAAAAGGTTCTTTCCCAGCAAACAAGTAAAACACCATACCCTCAAGGAAGGCTTTCTCTGGCAAGCAAATTGCCACAGGATTCAGTCATAAGAAGACGCGTAGCAGCCTCGCGTGCAACCTCGCTACTCAGGAGATCTAGTTTACAAACTGCGTTCAAGCAGCGATATTGATCTCTGGCTTTCATACGCACGAAATGGATTCATTTGCATTTTATGGGAGTAACTGTCATTACGGTTACGATTTTCTGAGAAACATGTAAACTGTAGTTTATATATTTATGCTTATATATAATTTATGTATTATAATATATTAACAAATTATATATAAACGTACATAGGTATATTTATATATGTATACATGCATGTATATATATACATATATATACGTATGTAAATGTATATATGTATATATATATATATATATATATATATATATATATATATATATATATATATATATATATATTGTTATGATTCCCGTTGTATATTTATTAAATATTTTTATTTAGTTTTCTTATCAGTCACTAGATGGAGTGAGTATCCTTAAAAATGTATGGTTGTTTTCAGTCACTAGATGGTGTGACTAATTAGTTGTAATTTAAGTATTGTTTGTTTGTTTGTTCCATGGTCCATGGATGACCAAATATTGTTTACTTCGACAATAAAGTTTGCTTTGTCCAGTGTGCTTCCTGGATTGGTGATTAACGGTTCTTGGATTTATTACTTGGATTTAAAAGTGTTTATTTGTATTCGGTAAGATATTATTGTTCATTTTGTTTCGAAACACCAGTGGATTTATTTAAGAGAAAGTTATGAATTTATCTATCATTATTTCTTTATATTTCTGTACATACGTGTAGAATATATATATTGTAATTAAAAGTGGTTAAAAGTGGTTAAAAAGTGATTATCTATTTTCCCTTTTAAATTATAAACTTTAAATTGAACCTAGTAAACTAGCACTAACTTCTAAGAATATTGTTATGATCTATAAAAGTGCTACATGAAATCGTAAGTTATAGATACGAATCATAACAAATGGCGACCTTGCCAGGATATTCTACACGTCGGGTATGTACAGAAATTTTCCTAATTGCCTCTATTATCGAACATATGCGTATTTTCTAAATATATTAATCGAGCGAAGTGTTGTGAAACTTGTTTTCATTTTAGTTGACTATTGATGGCTGCTCTGTATTATTGATTTTTTTCGACCAAAAAACATTAAGTGAAGTGTAAAGTTTAATATTTAAATTTAGTTTTGAATAGTAAAAATTATTGTAGTTATGGAGCCTTTTGATTTGAGTGCATTTGTTAGTCAACCCTCTATTGGTTATTTGCGTTCGCATACGATACGTAAAGAGGACTGGCTATCTATTGCGCGTGAATATGAATTTGTTCGTGATGTCAAGAAAACGTGGCGTAAATCACAAGTCAAGCATTTTGTTATAAGTAAATTGGTTGATAATGATATATTAACTGAAGAAGCGTTTGATCTTTGTGATGAAATAAGTTCAGTGTTAGAGGTAAAGAGGTTAGAGTTGCAATATGCTGAGAGAGAAAGAGAGAAAGATAGAATAGAGAGGTCAGAACGTGAAGAACGAGACCGGAAAGAGAGGTCAGAACGTGAAGAACGAGAGCGGAAAGAGCGGTTAGAACGTGAAGAGCGTGAATATAAGTATAAGTTAGAACAACTTAAAATTGAACGCGAAACTGGTGGTGTAGCTCGGTTAGAAGATAGTAACACTAATGTAATTAAGTATTCAAAGATGATTCCTTCCTTTGACGAAAACTCGCCTGATGAATTTTTTGCTTTATTTGAGAAGTTGGCAGATAGTTTAGAGTTACCTAAGGTAATATGGCCAATTCTTATTCAACCTGCTTTAAAGGGTAAAGGTCGGTCTGCCTTTCTTGCTTTAACATTAGAAGAAGGTAAAGATTATGATTTTATTAAAGAATCTATCTTGCGTGTGTACGAACTCACCCCGGAATATTACCGCTTAAAGTTCCGTAAATATCGTAAATTTGACAACCAGTCGTATGTTGAATATTCCCATAATATTGTGCGTATGCATGATAAGTGGTTAAAGTCTGCTGGTGTTTCGAGCATGGATGAATATAGAGAATTAATATTAGTAGAACAATTTATAAGAGGTATACCCATTGATACGCAGAGGTATTTATTTGAGAAAGAAGTAACTACTCTTCAAAGAGCAACTGTACTTGCTGAAAATTTTAGGTTATTAAGACCTCGCTATTCAGGTAACCAATCCAGGAAGACACCAGGTAAGTCACCTCAAAACTCACCACCAACAAGTCCTTATAGTACTCACCACCAACAAGTCCTTATAGATTATCTGTTAAATCTCTTGGCTCTGGTGCTAGTTCAAGTGTAACTTGTTATTCGTGTGGTGAGGTCGGTCATGTGAAAGCTAGATGTCCCAAACATTCTAGGAAGAATGAAAGAAAGAGTAAAGCAGAGGAATCTAATTTCTCTTGTTTCGATATAAATGCTGAGTCAGCTGGTGGTGTTGATGGTTTCAAACCATTCTGCTTTGACGGAGTTTTGGTTACTGGTGATGAACATAGTGAGGGTGTTGTTGTAAAGCTAATGCGGGACACCGGTTCATCACAGAGTTTAGTTGTAAGAGGGGCAGTACCTGGGTTAGAGGACTGTCTTACCAATGATAAAGTAATAGTTAGGAGCATAGGTGGTTTGACTTCTTTGCCTCGGGCTAGAGTGCATTTGGATTGTGGCATATTCAAGGGTAATATCATTGTGGGTATTGTAGAGTCTCTTCCGATTCCTGGCGTAGATGTTCTTGTTGGAAATGATGTTGCAGGTAATCTTGTGGTGCCGGACCCAGTGGTATGTGATAATCCTTTGGAAGTCAGCCCTGTTCAGCAATTGGAGGATGTGGAACCTGAGTTGTTCCCATCTTGTGTAGTTGAACGCAGCAGAGGCCTGGGTGGTATTGTTTTGACCGAATCGGTACCTAGTATTGATGACCAGTTCAATGCTGTTGAATGTGGTGCTAGGTCTGCAGTTGAGGATGACAAGGTGAGAGATGGAGTACGTTTAGATTTAGGGACAGATTTTGACTACTCTCTCCATAGTTTGTTTAATGAAAGTGTTCAACCTGATATTCCTACTGTGGTTAGGGAGAATAGTTTTGATACTACGAGTAGGAAAGGTTGTAATGGAAAAGTTGGAAATGTATTGACATCATCATGCAATGATGTATATAAAATTAATGTCACAGATTTGAAACATGAACAAATTAACGATGTCTCTTTACAGCCTTTGTTTAAGAATGCATTGACAGAGAAGGAGAGTATGGCAGAATCTACATGTTACTACTTGAAAGCTGGAGTGCTAATGAGGAAATATAGAGGAAGTACTGCAGCAGCAACTGCCTCTTGGGAAGTTAAACAACAGTTGGTGGTTCCAGCATCTCTGAAAAATCATGTGATGAAGGTGGCCCATGAAGTCTCTACTACTCATCTTGGGATCAAGAAGACAGCATACAGTATATTGCAATATTTTTATTGGCCTAGCCTTTTTCGTGATGTGAAGGTATTCTGCAATTGTTGCGTAACCTGTCAAAAAGTAGGTAAGCCAAACCAAGCACCTAAACCAGTTCCTTTGGTGCCTCAAGTAGTCTGTAATGTTCCTTTTGAAAAAGTTATTATTGACTGCGTTGGACCTCTACCAAAAACAAAAAGACAGCACCAATACATGTTGACTATAATGTGTTCTAGTATTAGATATCCAGATGCTATTCCTCTACGGAATATAACTACTAAGAATCTTATTCCACACCTTATCAAGGTTTTTACTCAATATGGCATACCTAAAGTTGTTCAAACCGACCGTGGTACCAATTTTACATCAAAGCTTTTTCAGGATGTTATGTTGGCTATGGGTGTTCACCATTCAATATCTACAGCTTATCATCCGCAAAGCCAGGGGGCGCTAGAGCGATTTCACCAGACGCTTAAGGAGGCTCTGACTAAATACTGCCATGAACATCAGAAGGAGTGGGATGAGGGACTACCGTTTGTGTTGTTCGCCATAAGAAATACTCAGCAAGACAGTTTGGGATATTCGCCTTCTGAACTACTTTATGGTAGGAGTATTAGAGGACCCTTAAAGGTTTTATATGATGTCTGGCTGGAAAACCATGAATCAGGTAAAGACTTACATCAATATGCTGTTACTCTTAAAAAGCAATTAGCTGAGGCTCGAGTATTTGCACATCAGAATCTGTTTAAAGCCCAAAATAGTATGAAGAAAAGGTTTGATGTTAAAACTGTAATAAGAGAATTTAAACCAGGTGATCAAATTTTAATGCTTAATCCCACTAAAAAGTCTTTAGAATGTCGTTTTGAAGGACCCTATACTGTAGTAGAGAGACGGGGCAATAATGTATATGAAATTGAAACTACTGGTAAGAGGAAAGATAGGCATCTTGTTCATGTGAATAGACTTAAGCCTTTTGTGTCAGAGAGGACTAAAGTGAAGTCGACAGTGCTTGCAGCTGTAAACGTTAAGAATGATTCGGTTATTGTTCCAGAGAATGATTTTCAAATAGGTAATGATTCTCACCTCTCCAATTCTGAAATTTTAATTAATATCTCCGCAAAATTAATGCATTTAGATTCTCGCCAGGCTATGGATGTGGAACGTTTGCTGAAGTCTTTCAGAGATCTGTGTGGAGATGTACCAACACAAACTAATCTTTTGGAATATACTATCATTTTGAAAGAGGGAACATCCCCATGCAAGCAAGCACCTTATCGAGTATCCCCATACAAGAGAGCTATATTGAGAAAAGAAACTCAGTTTCTACTGGATAACGACTTGGCCGAAAGCTGTGACAGTCCTTGGTCTTCACCGTGTTTATTAGTACGAAAACCCGATGGATCGTTTCGACTCTGCACCGATTATAGACAGGTTAATAAACTCACTGTCACAAATGCATACCCACTGCCTAGAGTGGATGATTTGATTGATCAAGTAAGTTCTTCTAAAGTTGTTACACGTATAGACCTTCTAAAAGGATACTACCAAATTCCTTTATCTCCATCTTCAAAACCCATTACTGCATTTGTTACACCCGATGGATTGTTCCAATATAAGGTTTTACCTTTTGGCTTAAAAAATGCAGGACCAGTATTCCAGAGGGCAATGAATGATCTTCTAGAAGGACTTCCAGGAGTTGCAGTTTACTTAGATGATGTTATTATTTTCGCAGAGTCTTGGTCGGACCACATGAAGGGCTTGAAAGAAGTATTGCTGCGTCTGAGGAAGGCAGGTTTGACAATAAACCTGAAGAAAAGTGACTTTGGACATGCCAAGATACAGTACCTTGGATACGTTGTGGGAAGCAATGAAGTGGCACCAGTAGATGCCAAGGTGAAGGATATCATTGCCATACAGCCTCCCACCTCTAGAAGAGAAGTTCAACGATTCCTGGGAATGATTGGATACTATCGACGTTTTTGCGAAAATTTCTCGGATGTGGTCGCTCCTCTCACTTCTCTTACAAGCAGTAAAAAGAAATTTAATTGGACTGACGATTGCAAGGCTGCCTTTGAATACTCAAAACGCATCCTGGCATCTTTTCCAGTTTTGCAGGCACCAAATTTTAAGAAACCCTTTTCAATTGAGGTTGATGCCAGCGACTTGGGAACGGGAGCTGTACTGCTACAGGAAGGGACAGATGGAATTTTGCATCCAGTAATGTATGCTTCTCAG
>NC_090757.1:12300965-12315965 GCF_036898095.1 Palaemon carinicauda
ACACATATATATATATAATTATATTTGAATACATATGTGTACAAACACACACAAACACACACACACACACACATATATATATATATATATATACATATATAGATACATATATATATATATACATATATAGATACATATATATACATATAAGTATATATATGTATATATATACATATATATATATATATATATATACCAAGACACTTGCTTTTATCATATAAGGGTTAATATTTTCATATTTTAATACTTAACATTATATTTCAATGGAGTTTTGATCACTACGGCTCTCAACAGTTTGATAACGACCAGATACATAATTCACTTTCTATATCATACGTAACAAAAGTCTACTTAACTGTGAGCTATCTGCATATGAGAGAGAGAGAGAGAGAGAGAGAGAGAGAGAGAGAGAGAGAGTCTTTAATGACTTAATTTTGAAAAAGAAATAATGATGATAATTCTAAAATCAATTATGAATAAGGCGAATCTCTCTCTCTCTCTCTCTCTCTCTCTCTCTCTCTCTCTCTCTCTCCACAGGGCAAGGTCGAGAGGTACACACTAGGCTTCACACAGAAACAAGAAATATGATAACACAGGAGGACATTTAAGGAAAACAGGAACTATAAGAATAAACCATAACGAAAATACATCGAAATAACTTATATAAAAAATAATAAGCAGAAATATTTATTGAAAGAAACCGGCACTTTCTCTTGCTCTTAAAGATCATAAGGTGAATGTAATGTTTCTTGTCTATAAAGATGAACAACCTTAATTGGCTCCAGATATTTGCTATTTTCGTCGATATTTAAAGGTCCCCATGACCAAAGACCCTTGAGAGGGAAGGTCAGAGAGAGGAAAAATCAGAGAGAGGGAAGGTCAGGAAAAGGGAAGGTCAGAGAGGAAAGATAAGAGAGAGGGTAGGTCTGAGAGGAAATGTCAGAGAGGAAAGGTCTGAGAGAGGGAAGGTCAGAGAGAGGAAAGGTCAGAGAGAGGGATGGTCAGAGAAAGGTGCGATCATAGGAAAGAAAAGTCAGAGAGAGGAAAGGTCAGAGATAGAGAAGGTCAGAGGATAAAAGTCAGAGAGAAAAGGTCAAAGAGAGGGAAGGTCATAGAGAGGAAGGGTCAGAGAGAGGGAAGGTCAGAGAGGAAAGATAAGAGAGAGGGAAGGTCAGAGAGAGAGAAGGTCAGAGAGAGGGCAGGTCAGAGAGGAAATGTCAGAGAGAGGAAAAGTCAGAGAGAGGGAAGGTCAGAGAGGAAAGATAAAAGAGAGGGAAAGTCAGAGAGAGAGAAGGTCAGAGAGAGGGCAGGTCAGAGAGGAAATGTCAGAGAGAGGAAAAGTCAGAGAGAGGAAAGGTCAGAGAGGAAAGGTCAGAAAGAGGGATGGTCAGAGAAAGGGAAGGTCATAGGCAAGAAAGGTCAGAGAGAGGGAAGGTCAATGAGAGAGTAGGTCAGAGAAAAAAGGTCAGAGGGAAAAGGTCAAAGAGAGGGAAGGTCAGAGAGGAAAGGTGAGAGGGAAGGTCAGAGAAAGGAAAGTTCAGAGAGGGAAGGTCATAGGAAAGAAAGGTCAAAGAGAGATAAGGTCAGAGGGGGGAAAGGTCAGAGAGAGGGAAGTTCAGAGAGGGAAGGTCCGACAGAGAGGGAATATCAAAGAGAGGAAAGGTCAGAGAGAACGAAGGTCAGAGAAACGAAAGGTCAGAGAGGTGTCGCTTTAGTGTAGCGTAGGACATGCGTGGGTTGCAAGCAAACCATGGACAGTATAGCTCGAAGGAGAAGAGCGTAGTAGTAGTAGTAGTAGTTACAGAACTATCAATTACAGCCCACAGAGCATTGGCGTGATTTAAATATTTGCCGAAACTGACCATTATTGTCAAATACAACATATAATTACAGTATATACATATATATATATAAATATATATATATATATATATATATACATGTGTGAGGGTATATAAGTATAATATATACACACAAACACACACACACTCACATATATATATATATATATATATGAGAGAGAGAGAGAGAGAGAGAGAGAGAGAGAGAGATTATGCAACTCAAAGGCCAGTGCTTCACATAACATTACATAGTTAAAACGGAAAATTTTGCATGAATATATAGTACTTCTGGAAAATAACACTAATTGGATAAGAATTTACTTCGTAACAAAAATATGAACAATTCGAAATACTATAGGAACTGCATATAACAGGCACCGATAAAGGTATCGCAACGGTGGATTGGAAATGAGAGGAGAAAAAAGAAAAGAAAAAAAAAACTTTCCATAACTTTGCATGTAAACAGCTCAGTACCACAACTACTGTTTTGCATTCAACTCTTCGCATTTCTATATGGGGTCGCTGTAGTCAATAATTTATCCTTCCACTTGAACTTTGGCCTTACCCTCCTTCAGCTAGACTGGGGTTCGAGTCCCGCTAAAACTTATTAGTTCCTTTGGTCGCTGCAACCTCACCATCCTTGCGAGCTGAGGATGGGGGATTTTGGGGGAGCCCATAGGTTTATCTACTGAGTCATCAGCAGCCATTGCCTGGCCCTCCTTGGTCCTAGCGTAGGTGAAGAGGGGGCTTGGGGGGCTGATCATAATATATGGTCAGTATCTAGAACATTGTCTTGCTTGCAAGGGCAATCTCACTGTCCCTTGCCTCTGCCATTCATGAGACACCTTTAAACCTCCATGTACCATAATAACACAACTAGTTCTGACAAAATCCCAAGAACAGGAGTTGCCATTTAAAAGTCAAACTAAGCAAAGGTCAATAAACAATTACTTTCAAATTACTCAGAATAGATATTTCAAGTATCTCGCTTGAAGTGTTTGCCGGGAAAGAGCAAGAGAGGAAATAATGAAAACCAATAGCGGTGTCAAGGGACTCATTTCATGGGGACTTTTTGCCTTTTCATCACAAGCATCAAATATGAGTGAAACCAAAGTGGTGGAAGTGTGATTAACCTATGCTATTTATTTATTCCCATATTTCCTTTCCTCACTGGGCTATTTTCACCTGCTGGAGCCTTAGAGTTTATAGCATCTTGCTTTTCCAGCTAGGGTTGTAGCTGGGCTAGTACTAATAACAACAACAACAACATCAACAGCAACAATAATAATAATAATAATAATAATAATAATATGATTTATCTCCTTTCCTCACTGGGCTATTTTTCCATGTTGGAGTCTTTGGGTTTATTGTATCCTGCTTCTCCAACTAGGGTTGTACTTTAGCTAATAATAATAATAATAATAATAATAATAATAATAATAATAATAGTCCATCCATCCATATACCAAGGCACTTCCCCCAATTTTGGGGGGTAGCCGACACCAACAATGAAACAAAACAAAAAGGGGACCTCTACTCTCTATGTTCCTTCAGCCTAATCAGGGACTCGACCGAGTTCAGCTGGTACTGCTAGGGTGCCACAGCCCAACCTCCCACATTTCCACCACAGATGAAGCTTCATAATGCTGACTCCCCTACTGCTGCTACCTCCGCGGTCATCTAAGGCCCCGGAGGAAGCAGCAGGGCCTACTGGAACTGCGTCACAATCGCTCGCCATTCATTCCTATTTCTAGCACGCTCTCTTGCCTCTCTCACATCTATCCTCCTATCACCCAGAGCTTTCTTCACACCATCCATCCACCCAAACCTTGGCCTTCCTCTTGTACTTCTCCCATCAACTCTTGCATTCATCACCTTCTTTAGCAGACAGCCATTTTCCATTCTCTCAACATGGCCAAACCACCTCAACACATTCATATCCACTCTAGCCGCTAACTCATTTCTTACACCCGTTCTCTCCCTCACCACTTCGTTCCTAACCCTATCTACTCGAGATACACCAGCCATACTCCTTAGACACTTCATCTCAAACACATTCAATTTCTGTCTCTCCATCACTTTCATTCCCCACGACTCCGATCCATACATCACAGTTGGTACAATCACTTTCTCATATAGAACTCTCTTTACATTCATGCCCAACCCTCTATTTTTTACTACTCCCTTAACTGCCCCCAACACTTTGCAACCTTCATTCACTCTCTAACGTACATCTGCTTCCACTCCACCATTTGCTGCAACAATAGACCCCAAGTACTTAAACTGATCCACCTCCTCAAGTAACTCTCCATTCAACATGACATTCAACCTTGCACCACCTTCCCTTCTCGTACATCTCATAACCTTACTCTTACCCACATTAACTCTCAACTTCCTTCTCTCACACACCCTTCCAAATTCTGTCACTAGTCGGTCAAGCTTCTCTTCTGTGTCTGCTACCAGTACAGTATCATCCGCAAACAACAACTGATTTACCTCCCATTCATGGTCATTCTCGCCTACCAGTTTTAATCCTCGTCCAAGCACTCGAGCATTCACCTCTCTCACCACTCCATCAACATACAAGTTAAACAACCACGGCGACATCACACATCCCTGTCTCAGCCCCACTCTCACCGGAAACCAATCACTCACTTCATTTCCTATTCTAACACATGCTTTACTACCTTTGTATAAACTTTTCACTGCTCGCAACAACCTTCCACCAACTCCATATAACCTCATCACATCCCACATTGCTTCCCTATCAACTCTATCATATGCTTTCTCCAGATCCATAAACGCAACATACACCTCCTTACCTTTTGCTAAATATTTCTCGCATATCTGCCTAACTGTAAAAATCTGATTCATACAACCCCTACCTCTTCTAAAACCACCCTGTACTTCCAAGATTGCATTCTCTGTTTTATCCTTAATCCTATTAATCAGTACTCTACCATACACTTTTCCAACTACACTCAACAAACTAATACCTCTTGAATTACAACACTCCTGCACATCTCCCTTACCCTTATATAGTGGTACAATACATGCACAAACCCAATCTACTGGTACCATTGACAACACAAAACACATATTAAACAATCTCACCAACCATTCAAGTACAGTCACACCCCCTTCCTTCAACATCTCAGCTTTCACACCGTCCATACCAGATGCTTTTCCTACTCTCGTTTCATCTAGTGCTCTCCTCACTTGCTCTATTGTAATCTCTCTCTCATTCTCATCTCCCATCACTGGCACCTCAACACCTGGAACAGCAATTATATCTGCCTCCCTATTATCCTCAACATTCAGCAAACTTTCAAAATATTCCGCCCACCTTTTCCTTGCCTCCTCTCCTCTCCATCTTTCACTGTCTCTTCAATTCTTGCGCCAGCCTTCCTTACTCACTTCACTTCTTTCCAAAACTTCTTCTTATTCTCTTCATATGACTGACCCAATCCCTGACCCCACCTCAGGTCAGCTGCCCTCTTTGCCTCACGTACCTTGCGCTTTACTTCCACCTTTTTCTCTCTATATTTTTCATACTTCTCTATACTATTACTCTGCAGCCATTCTTCAAAAGCCCTCTTTTTCTCTTCCACTTTCACCTTCACTCCTTCATTCCACCATTCACTGCCCTTCCTCATGCTGCCTCCAACAATCTTCTTGCCACATACATCACTTGCAATCCCAACAAAATTTTCTTTTACTAACTTCCATTCCTCCTCTAAATTACCAGTTTCTCTTACTCTCACCTCATCATATGCCATTTTCAACCTTTCCTGATATTTACTTTTTACCCCCGGTTTTATTAGCTCTTCAATCCTCACTACCTCCCTTTTACATCCACCTACTCTATTCCCCCACTCTTTTGCTACAATTAGTTTTCCTTCCACCAAAAAATGATCAGACATACCGTTAGCCATACCCCTAAACACGTGCACGTCTTTCAATCTTCCAAACATTCTTTTAGTTACCAACACATAATCCATTAATGCCCTTTCTACTACTCTTCCATTTGCCACTCTTACCCATGTATACTTATTTTTATCTTTCTTTTTAAAGAAGCTAGCACTTATTACCATCTCTTGTTCAACACACATGTCTACCAGTCTCTCACCACTCTCATTTTCACCTGGTACGCCATACTTACCAATGACACCTTCTACCTCTCCAGCACCCACTCTAGCATTTAAGTCACCCATAACAACTACATAATTCCTTCTACCCAGTCCTTCTACACACCTAGTTAAATCATTCCAGAACTCATTCCGATCTTCTTCACTTTTCTCACTACCTGGCCCATACGCACTGACAAACGCCCAACATTCCCTACCCAACCTAACCCTTACCCACATTAACCTAGATGATATCTCCTTCCATTCCACTACTTTACCTGTCATCCATTCACTCAGCAATAACGCCACACCCTCTCTCGCTCTTCCCCTTTCAATCCCAGACACTCTACCAGACATTTCACCAAACATCACTTCACCCTTTCCTTTCATCTTTGTCTCACACAAGGCCAATACATCCATCCTTCTACTTCTAAACATACTTCCAATCTCACATCTTTTACTCTTTATCGTACTACATCCACGCACATTCAAACACCCCAAAACTAGAGTGCGGGGAGCAGTCACTCTCCCCCCAGCTCCATAGTAACTTTACAAAACATATGACATTAATTATTTTCTTAACGTTGTTACTGATCTCAAGATATTTTATAGTGTTTATTCACTATTTCTAAAATATGGTTTATTAACATCTTCATTTCCTTTCCTCATTGAATTATTTTTCCTTGTTGAAGCCCTTGTGCTTATAGCATCTTGATTTTTCCAGCTATTGTTGTAGCTTATCTAATAATAATAATAATAATAATAATAATAATAATAATAATAATAATAATAATAATAATAATAATGGAGATCGGGACACACAGGATAGGCCTATGGCCTAGAGACAATCACGTTGTAACCTACAGAAAACTAGCAACTTTGATTAACATTGCCTACAAAATGGAGTACATTTAATGCACCTCTTGGCTACATGCCAGTACGTCCTAAAAAAAAAAAAAAAAAAAAAAAATTTAACGGCTCCAAGTGTTTAATGCAGACAAGGCGTTACGAAAGAACTCTGCCGTGTGACACAGACTTGTTTAAGATACAACAAAAGATATATGAAGTAAATAAATTCCCACACAGGTTACAAGAAACTAATTGAGATGTTACTGAAGATAAGTAACAGGAAATAGGTGTTTTATAGGTTTAAAGACCGCTCATGAATGGCAGAGGCAAGGGACTGACGATGCCCTAGGGACTGACCATATATTATTATTATTATTATTATTATTATTATTATCATTATTATTATTATCTAAACTGCAACCGTAGTTGGAAAAGCAGGAGGTTGAAAAGCCAAAGTCTCCAACAGGGATAATAGCCCAGTGAGGAAAAGATAAGGAAATGAAAAACCACAAGAGAAGTAATGAACAATTATAATAAATATTTTCAGAACATTAACCACATTAAAATAGATACTATTAAAACTTAGATAAACAAGAGGAAGATAAATAAGATAGAAGATTGTGTCCGAGTGTACCCCCAAGCAAGAGAACTCTACCTAAGATCATATGATCAGCGCCCAAGCCACCTCTCCACCTAAGCTAAGATCAAGGAGGGCCAGGCAATGGCTGCTGATGACTTAGTAGGTAGAGCTGTAGGCAACCCCAAACCGCCTATCACAAGGATGGCAAAGTTGCAGACACAACAAGAAACTATCGAGCTTAAGCGGGACTCGAACCCCAGGCAGAAACGTTTCCAATACTTTCATGAATCATAATAATAATAATAATAATAATAATAATAATAATAATAATAATAATAATAATAACAATAATAATAACAATAATAATGATAATAAAAATACTACTACTACTAATAATAATAATAATAATATTACCATTTTCATTATCATTATTGTTATTATTATTACTATTATTATTACTATCATTATTATTATCATTATTACAATCTAAGTCCCAGTATAACCCTGGCTGGAAAAGCAAGATAATAATAATAATAATAATAATAATAATAATAATAATAATGATGATAAAAATACTACTACTACTAATAATAATAATATTACCATTTTCATTATCATTATCATTATTGTTATTATTATTACTATTATTATTATTACTATCATTATTATTATCATCATTATTACAATCTAAGCCCAGTATAACCCTGGCTGGAAAAGCAAAATGATACAATAATAATAATAATAATAATAATAATAATAATAATAATAATAATAATGAGATTGCAAGTGATAATATATCCACGGTGTACACTTAATTAGCAATAAAACTCAGTCCAATCTTAATAGACCAATGAGGCTAATTTTCTCTGCATATATCATTCGAAGAATAATTTACTTTTTAACTTGCAGATAATAGACGACTCTTTTAGACTTTATTAATAAATATCAAAATGAAAATAACATACTCATTTTTTTTCAAAATATAACACGCAAATGTACGGATAAATGAATGAGTTTAACATTAGAGTATCAGTACATTTATCCAATGGTATATGTATCCAATAGTACATTTATTCAATAATACATTTATCCAATAATACATTTATCAATTAGTACATTTATCCAATAGTAAATTTATTCAATAATACATTTATCCAATAATTCATTTATCCATTAGTACATTTAACCAATAATAGCTTTATCCAATAGTACATTTATCTAATAATATTTTTATACATTAGTACATTTAACCAATAACGCAATTATCCAATAGTACATTTATCTAATAATACATTTATACATTAGCACATTTATCCAATAATATATTTATCCAATAATACATTTATACAATAATAGATTTATCCAAAAGTACATTTATCCAATAGCACATAATAAAGTCATTTCTTGAAGAAAAAGAAACCTAATGCAGACGGAAAACATAATTCCCATTTTCTTAGATCCGTCGAGCGATAACTGGATGAAAAAAAAAGGCTTAGTAATTAGCTAGAACAGCTTCTCAAAGTCTGGAAAACAGAAGCAAGAGGAGATTTCCGAAGTAAGGTACAGGACTCAAAGCTTTGTAATGTGCTAGAAAATATTCTCAAACGCTTGTAAACAGAAGCAAGAATAGATTCCCGAAGTAAGATACATGACTCACTCCTGTATTATTCATCAATGAAAAAGTAAAATTTACAGGCAGAACTTACTTCTAGTCAGAGAATATTTATTCAGTCTAACATTTCTGAAAAAAAATCCTCTCTGAATATATAGATAATAGAACATAACCTTCTTCCAACTTCGTTGGCGGAGGTAATCAAATAATACGAAGTCATAGGGAAATGAAAGAAAGAAAGAAAAACAAATAGAAATTGATAAAGATTAGATAGCAATTATATACTGCTTGGTAACAAGACCATAAGAATAATAATAGCTACAGTATATTAGAGGACAAATTACAGTTCAGAATTTCTGAACAAATACCCTATGGATAATAATAATAATAATAATAATAATAATAATAATAATAATAATAATAATAATAATAATAAAAACACTTGTGGTGCACTCAGTACAACCCAGACCTCCGCCGCGGCTGCTTATGTCTCGACCTTTTGCTCGACATTGACCATTGACCTTAACATGTATTAATTAGCGTGGATTTTCATGCTTTCAAATATGAACCAAGTTTGAAATCTTTGTGACAAGAATGTAAAAACTTATGGCTGATTACGAGAATTGGACATTTTGCATGATCGTGACCTTTGATCTTGACCTTCACCTTCCAAAATTTAATCATTTCCAGCTTCTAACATAAATTTAGTTTCATTGCGATCAAAATGATGGCCAGGAAGCTGTTCACAAACAAACACAAGCACACACGCAAATACACAAACAGGGGCGACAACATAACCTCCTTCCAACTTCATTGGCGGAGGTAATAATAAGGACCAGATAGCAATCATATACAGCTTGGTAACAAAACCCATAAGAAACTAATGGCTCGGGTAAATTACAGACCTACGGCTTAATTGGACGTGGTACGGGCATATCCTCAGACAAGAGACCCACTACTACAGCTACGAAGGGCCTCTATGTGGCTTCTAACATATATTTGGATCTCCCGCCAACAAAGAAAGCTGGCCCATTACTGTCATCAAACAAGACATGCATACGGGACATAAATACCAAGTAAAGTGGAGCACTCGCATCTGGCAGAGTTGCCAATTAGCCACTATCGGGCAGAGTTGCCAATTAGCCGCCGAAGGAAGAATTGTGTGGGGAGGTCAGGTGGTAGATCGACCCAGAAGCGATCATAATGTGTGGCTGTGAGGGGAGGGAAAGGGAATTGACTTATATATTTCATGAGAGAGAGAGAGAGAGAGAGAGAGAGAGAGAGAGAGAGAGAGAGAGAGAGAGAGAGAGAGAGAGAGAGAGAGAGAGGTATATATAGAAGTGTATATATTTATTTATATATATATATATATATATATATATATATATATATATATATATATATATATATATATATATATATATATATATACCTGTATGTATATATATACATATTAATATATACCAGTAAATATATGTATCTATGTGTGTATATATACTCTCACTCTCTCTCTCTCTCTCTCTCTCTCTCTCTCTCTCGAGAGAGAGAGAGAGAGAGAGAGAGAGAGAGAGAGAGAGAGAGAGAGAGAGAGAGAGAGAGTATATGCACAAACACACACACACACACACACATATATATATATATATATATATATATATATATATATATATATATATATATAAAAATCACTTATTAGACACTTGCAAATTAAGCATAACAAATATTGTAAAAAATACAAAATTGCCCCTTGATCCCATTAAAAGAGATTTCTAAAGCCTATACATAAACCTAAATCCAAAGGCCCATGTGCATATCCTCAAAATAGAAAAACATTTAATATTACAATACGTTCGTAAATGCCATAAACCATTTCGAAAATTCACGCCTATAGTCCATTTCTTTTATCGAGGCAGATTTGCACCGACTCGCAGCGGTGCCCTCTTAGCTCGGAAAAGTTTCCTGATCGCTGATTGGTTAGAAATATCTCTTCCAACCAATCAGCGATCAGGAAACTTTTCCGAGCTAAAAGGGCACCGCTGCGAGTCGGTGCAAATCTGCATCGCTAAAAGAAATTGACTATAGGCTCTGTAATCATTGCTAACTTACTGTATTCCTACATTCACTGTAATCATAATGAACGGAATAATGATAACTATCAAACCAGAATTACTGTGTAAACTAAATACCGCATAATAAATTACAGGGGCACTCAGTAGAGTGCAGACCTCCGCTGCGGCGGCTTATTTCTCGACATTGACCTTTGACCTTAACATGTATTAATTGGCATGGATTTTCATACACTTAAATATGAACACAATTTGAAGTCTCTGTGACAAAAATTTCCAAATTTATAGCTGATTGTGTGAATTGGACATTCGGATTGACCATGACATTGACATTTGACCTTGACCTTCCAAATTTAATAAGCTTCAGCTTCTCACATAAGTTAATCCCAACAAGGTTTATTACTCTACGATTAAAACTGTGGCCAGGAAGCTGTTCACAAACAAACACACACAAAAGAAAAAAAAAAGAAAAAAAAACCAGGGGCGAAAACATAACCTCCTTCCATCTTCGTTAGCTGAGGTAAAGATTCAACACCAATCTAAAAGATTTTATTAACACAACAATTTAGCCGGCATCTCAACACCTTCCACTGTATTCATGGCCGCTTCTATAAATACATTCTCTTTCCATAATGATATGGCTTTTTCTACAAAGCCTTGTTCTTTCAGTCAGGCTCTATGTAAACCACTGACCCTTCTATTCAACAGTTCTTTAAAGGTGTATTAACTTTCCAAAAGCAATGACGTTCTACAAAATACTCTCTACAGAGCATCAACTCGTGTAGCAAGATATGTACCCCTTCTACATTACTAAACAGCTAATCAAGTTATTATATTACTTAAAATTATATCTATTTCTATAAAACTTATCTCGTCAATACAGTAATTCCTTGTTTAAATCTTATGGACCTTTATTCTGAAATACATCAATGACACTGATGCCAGATAATTACAATTTTTCTAAAATACCATCCATGAAACCCAATAGATTTATAAAATATATTTTATATAAATATGACAGCTAAAGCAACAGACCTATAAAAGTATGATCAAGTTAGCCCTAAACGTTCAGAAAAACCATAATTGGTTGATACAACATCCCTTTAAAGATTCAAAGGTTTAAAGGCCACTCATGAATGACACAGGCAAGGATAATTGACGTTGCCCTATCAAGCAGGACAATGTCCTAGAGGCTGACACTATACATATGATCAGCGCCAAAGACCCCTCTCCAGCCAAGCTAGGACCAAGGAGGGAAAGGCAATGGCTGCTGATAACTCAGCGGATAGATCTGTAGGCTCCCCCAAATTCTCATCCTTAGCTCACAAGGATGGCGAGGTTGCAGCTACCAGAGAAACTAACGAGTTTGAGCGGGACTCGAACCGTAGCCACGCTCGAACCCTAGTTTGGCGTTCATCAGTCAGGGACGTTACCACATCGGCCACGAAAACTCTTCCATTGCCATGGAATTCAAACTCACATACTTATCATTATCATTATTAGATGCTAAGCTATAACCCTAGTTGGAAAAGCAGGATGCTATAATCCCAAGGCCTCCAACAGGGCAAAATAGCCCAGTGAGGAATGAAAATAAGGAAATAAATAAACTACAAGAGAAGTAATAATCATTCAAAATCAAAAGCAAAACCTAAAAATTAAAAATTTCAACCTTTACACAAACCACCATCCATTCTCTAAAAATTCTTTGGTGAAAAGTCACCCTCAAAAAAGCATCACAGTCCCTCAATATGAACCCTTTTTCAAGTTTACTATAATTACTATTATCATTGTTACTAGCTAAGCTAAAACCCTAGTTGAAAAAGCAGGATTCTATAAGCTCAAGGGCTCCAAAATGGAAAAATATCCCAAAGGAATTTGAGCACATTACATGTAAGGATATCACTGCAGTGTGTGTATATATATATATATATATATATATATATATATATATATATATATATATATATATATATATATGTGTGTGTGTGTGTGTATGTGTATATATATGTGTGTGTGTATATACTTCATACATACACTCACATATATATATATATATATATATATATATATATATATATATATATATATATATATATATATAACCCCTTTCCGAGTGGGTATAAGTTAACGTGGTGAAAGGGTTTGTGAATCACCATGATCAGCAAAGCTGTACTAGTCAGGGCCAGCCATACTAGGTAGGTTTGCTGTGGGCGATCAGATCAAAATCTCCCACCATCACCAATCCGCACTGGCCAATCCGGTGATGAAGACTGGCTAAACCATAGGCAAGAATTCACATACCTGAGGACTTTGTCATACAGTGGACTAGAAACTAGTGTATCTGTTGTCGTTGTGTGTATATATAATACATACTTATATAGATAGATAGATAGATAGCCGCTCCAATATATAGAACACAATTCCTTTCAGGTAATCATTTCCTCCAACTATTTGACGAGCGAAACTATCACCCATCTTGGCTTGGCGCTTCTCAACCATGACACTTATCACCTCTGCACGGGTGTGCCTGACACATTTCCTCGACAGCGGAGCGTTTTATTCAGACAATTGGACTCCATTTCCCCCTTAAATCCAACTTTTTCAAACATATCAAGATGACAGCAACCCAACTTTTATAGCTCGGTGTTCCCACTGGCGACCACACAAGATCTCTCGCAGGGTCTTCACCGACACCTGACAGGACTGCCAGAGCCAAGCTGCTATTCGGGTTCCGGTATTGAAGATATGAATCCATGACGATAGACACGTTCTAATTTTATCCATCAGTATTTTTACATTAAACAGATATCTTGGGTTATGCTGAATAGTAATTGTGAACAAACTATTTTTATTGTAATTATTATTACTAACTAAGCTACAACCCTAGTTAGGAAAGTAGGATGCTACAAGCCCAGGGGCTACAACAGGGAAAAATAGCTCAGTAAGGAAAGGATATAAGGAATTAAACTATATTATTATCATCATTATTATCATTAGTATAACTAGCTAAGCTACAACCCTAGTTGGAAAAGATGCTATAAGCCCAAGGGCTCCAACAGAGATAAAGAGCTCAGTGAGGAAAATAATAAGGAAATAATTAAACTATATCATTATCAATACTAGTAGCTAAGCTACAACCCTAATTGTATAAGAAGGATGCTACAGGCCCAAGGGATCCAATAGGGAAAATAGCCCAACGACGAAAGGAAATAAGGAAACAGACAGAATAGTGTGCCTGAGTGTACCCTATACCAAGAAAACTCTAACACAATACAGTGGAAGACCATGGCACAGAGTCTATGAAAAGTAATGAATAAAGAATTCGTGATCAGGTATTGAAAAGAAATGGATCGATAAAGTTAGGCACTTGGCAATTTTACCTATCAATAAGTTTACGTTAAATTGATATTTGGAGTCATACAGAGTAGAATTTGTAAACAAATAAACAATTTGTAGCAGCATGATAGCATATATTGATTATTCTTTATTTCATATGGGTTTATTTACATCTTGTTTTCTCGGGGTCCATAAAAAATGAAGAGATGATCGATCAAGTAATGCTACTGTAGTTTGGCTTCAAATTCGTTACCCTTAAAGTACGCGATGGGTTTTATGAAAGCAAAATAAAAAATCCACTAAAATGACACAATCGCCAAATGACAAAAGGAAAGTTTATTAAACTATGAACGAGTTCTTTAAAACTATTTATTAATAAATAAATTTCATATACATTAATATGTTTATTTTTTGAATTAACAAACAACTAATCTTAACCTAGAGCTAGTTTATGCTTGCATTTCTATCATTATTGTAAAGAACACAGACCATTTTCATGAAGTGAATATGATGGTATTGTAGCAAAATATTTTGAATGTTTACAAACTTTTGTACTAATTTCAAAAATTAATTTTGCTTTTGAAAACCA